>NW_028163902.1:0-1000 GCF_964263955.1 Coregonus lavaretus | reverse complement strand
GACCCTGATAGAGGTCAGAGGTCAACAACTACTCCTGATGTTAATACAGTGTAATGACCCTGATAGAGGTCAGAGGTCAACTACTACTCCTGATGCACAAATCTCTGAAGCTGGAGACTCTTATCTCCCTCACTAACTTTAAGCATCAGTTGTCAGAGCACCTTACCGATCACTGCACCTGTACACAGCCCATCTGAAATTAGCCCACCCAACTACCTCATCCCTATATTGTTATTTATTTTGCTCATTTGCACCCCAGTATCTCTATTTGCACATAATCTCTTGCACATCTAGCATTCCAGTGTTAATACTAATTGTAATTATTTTGCACAATAGCCTATTTATTGCCTTACCTCCATAACTTGCTACATTTGCACACACTGTATATAGATTTTCTGTTGTATTTTTGACTTTGTTTTTTTTACCCCATATGTAACTCTGTTGTTGTTTTTATCGCACTGCTTTGCTTTATCTTGGCCAGGTCGCAGTTGTTAATGAGAACTTGTTCTCAACTGGCTTACCTGGTTAAATAAAGGTGAAATAAAAAATAATAAAATAAATAATGTTATTACAGTGTAATGACCCTGATAGAGGTCAGAGGTCAACTACTCCTCCATGACATTCTTCTTCATTCTCTCCTCAGTGAACCGGCCAGGTCCAGCTGTGTCATCCTGTGAAGGACGAACAACTTCAGAGTCCTGACTCTTTCACACAAACTAATCAAGTCAGAGAGATAAGAGTTAATGGTGGATATGAGGAGAGATGGGCGGTAGTTAGTCTGTTTTCTACTAGATTCTACTGTATCAGTTGCTTTGCTTTTTATATTATTACTGAAGCCAAAAGAGCCATAGTCTCCCTTTTTCATTTAACCAGTGATTTTTTGCCTTATGATGATATGAAATGTGAAGATTTTAACACCGACGCCAAAGACACACTATGAAACACTTTCACAATAGAAGCCCAAGGAAATGGGACATGTGAGATATGGGAAAAATGTTGA
>NW_028163903.1:0-50274 GCF_964263955.1 Coregonus lavaretus | reverse complement strand
GCTAATTATAACATTCTAGTTTGATTTAATATCTTTTTATATTCCATTGTAACTGAAGAGCGGCAACAAAAGAGCAGAAGTGCTGTTGCGGATCATTATTTAATCACTTGGGGTCTTGTTGTGGAGTGTAATGATCCGAAACATGTTGTGGTGCTGGGTCTGTCAGTCTACCACCAACCTGCTCCATCTCTCCCACATTCATCACATTAGTCTGTCTGACTTCCAACCAGGACCAGAGGCAAGGGGAACAAAGAGCATACACTCAGCATACAGGAAATGTGTCTGTAATGGTAAAATACCATGCAAAAGCTGTTAAAAATTGTTGATGGGTAAAATCTTTTGGAATATAGATGTAGGGATGCTGTTCAGATCAATTGGGGAAAGTCAGCAACTCACTAAAATAGTGATGCTTTTGCAGGGGGAAAAGTTGAAGGGCAGGACTTGAACCAGGGAAGTGCAGAGCCTAGAAAATGTAGAGTTTCTCAGGAGTGAACAGTCTGCACTTCTAATTGAGATGTGCACAGCTGCATACACATTGTCTGTTCAATCGGATTGGTGATTTATGAAATATTGATAATATGAGAAACAAAGATGATCAAAGCCTGACATCAAATTAGGAAGACTGTTTTCCAAAGATCTAAAGCTGACATCTTTAACTAATAAAGATCCACAGCAGGACTAGTTTGTATTTCCAGGACTATGGAAGCACTAAAACAAAGCATACAAAATCACAGCTATTCATTGTGACAGAGGAAGCAACAATATTATTTGAGAGCGTCATGACTCATGAATGTGTGTTCAGTGATCTAATTGCTCTTACTATAGATCCGACCCAGACATAAACCTCATCGATCCCCCAAACCCTAAACCTAACCTAGGCTAACCCCATGCTCAGCCGGCCACTTCCCCATGTCTCGTTCCGAGCCCAACCCACTCTCTGGCTGCCTGCTCATAGAGATAAAAACATTATTGAAAAGAGTTAGACAGCTATGGCCCAAAAAACAACAAACAAACATCTTTATGGAGACAAATCCTGCTTTGACAAGACTATAGCGTCAAATGTAAAATGGATCATCAGATTGGGAGTGAGCACCTCTCACCCCCAATCTCAGTTGTGATGTTCTATTGTGGGCATGTCTGATTTTCTCCATTTCATAAGTGAAATACAATCTTGATTCTAAGGAAGGTGGGAGTGAAACATAAGCAGTGAGGCAGATTGTACTGTATTCATTCCCATTCCGGGGGGAATGCTGGGTTTTTGCTCATCACCTCCCACATTCATCCTCCTCCACCTATTCCAACCCACACAATCAACTTTGTATTTTAAATAAAACCAATTGCCCTGGCAACACACACATGGCTGCAGAAGCATCTATTTTCAAATGATTTTTTTGAGGAAAATAAAGCAACACAGTACACACTTTGCTGTTAAACTGCACTCTGCTGGTATAAACCTTATTTTCCATGAGCTTGAATGTGTTCCACCCACAAAGATCTTGGACTCAACAAAGATCTTGGACTAGAGGCTTCAGTCAAGAACACAAAACCCCCTGCTACATCCAAGTAAAACTCAAAGGAATCTTATATGGCTATAGGGGGAGATACGTCCATGGGCAGAGTAAGACAATCTTGGGAGGACAAGATAAGTTAAGAACTTTTGAGGAGAGTGAGAGAAAAGGAGGAAAGGAGAGGTGAACAGGAAGGAAGGTCAGATCGATACCTCTTCCTGACAGGAAAGGGGAAGCCGGAGTGAGAGGAGAAGAAGTGGGATGTCTTGTGTCTGACGTCCATGGCCTCGCTGTCTGAGTGTGGGCTGGTGGGACTGACGGTAAGAGGACAGGGTAGAGGAGTGGATGGAGGAAAAGAGGGCAGAAGGAAGGGCAGACGGAAGGAAGGAGAGAGAACAGGAACAATTCAGGGGTGTTTTACTTCAATAACATGCCCAAAAAATTGCACTTTTCTTTTTATATACATTTAAACTGATCTGTGATTAGGGAAAGGATGACAAAGAAGCCGGGAATCTTCAGAGCCAGCAGCAGGAATAGTTAATAAATGGTACAAGATCAGTTAAGCCAATGAATTGGTTCTGAAAAAAAGGATGTTTATGCTAGTATGCAAATAATGTAACAGTTAGGATGCGCATCGTCTTAAATTTCCTTTGATGATTTGATACATTGCCAAGAGTCTAAGGTGGCATTCATCTATGACAAATTGCCTCCAACACAGTGCTGCTATCCCCCCCCCCCCCCCAGCCTGTCTTTCTAGACTACAGGGATCCAAAATGGCCTTTTATTAGGAATTATATTTCAAGCCCTGGCCAGCAGCATGAGAGAACATGGCAAAAATAACATGGCCTCTACTTTGAAAGCATCAAAAGATAGTCTGTAGAAGACGTGCCAATAGACCACAGAGACAGGGAGAGGCTACACTCCCCACACGCCCTCAGAGATAGTCCCACCATGTTTACTTTGGAGGGGGAACGTGTGGGTCGGGTTAGGATCTGCCTCTGCCATGTTTGAACTCCATGAACCTGTTGCCACACCTCGTCTTCATCTAACTCTCCTTAAATCCCTAAATGGATGGGGGACAGGGTCCTGAGCTAAAGTGTAGAGAAGAGAGACTTCCACTAAGGTGAAGTTACTGTAGAACAGTAACAAGGGTATTACTTGAATAACTTGGTTGACTCTTTCTGTGTGCATTACTTATGTCATTCACAAAAGGCTACAAAATGTGGAGGAGATTTACTGTGGAAAATTACGGAAATATCCACACCTGGCACACAGACATCCTTCTTCTAAAAATATTAACATACAGTACCTCCTGAGTGGCGCAGTGGTCTAAGGCACTGCATCGGTGCTAACTGTGCCACTAGAGATCCTGGTTCGAATCCAGGCTCTGTCGCAGCCGGCCGCGACCGGGAGACTCATGGGCGGCGCACAATTGGCCCAGCGCCGTCCAGGGATGTAGCTCAGTTGATAGAGCATGGCGTTTGCAACGCCAGGGTTGTGGGTTCGTATGTATTCACTAACTGTAAGTCGCTCTGGATAAGAGCGTCTGCTAAATGACTAAAATGTAAATGTGTGGAGCTGCATGTATTTTCCAAACTGTTAGCAATGTAGGGAACACTTTGTATTGTTCAGCCACGAACAGACAATGGCTGGGCTTCTTTCTTTGTTAAGTTGATGCATGTACTGTAGTAAGGCTTACAGTAACAGTATTTCAACCTGGATCTTCTCCCCTGTTCTCCACAGTTATGTGCTATGAGGTGGAAGGTTTCTAATGTCACTCTGAATTCAGGTGAGTATGGCCCTTCTCCTTCCTAGGGTGATTATGAAGACAGTCCAGTGGTTAGAACTTAAATGATTAATAGATTTAAATGGGTGGGGGTTAATGGGCGAGCATGGCCTCTGCATTCCTCCATGCCGCCTCAGTAATAATTCAGCAGGGCAAAATCAGCACGGTCCCGTGAGGAGCGTACAGTTTTATTGTGTTATAGCATGCATGTCCAAACACAGACTCAACCCACGGTTTACTCAGCCTTTATTTTAGTGTCCTGGACCTGGGGCATGCCAGTCGGATTATTACTACACTATTTCAGCCTGTCAAAACAGCACCGCTGGAAACCACTTTAAAACAGACTGGTTCACAGAAAATGACCTGGAAGCTATTCACTGTTATAACCCCCATAAAGCTCCAATGGAGCTGCCCCATCCTTTATCTAGTGCACTAAACTGATCTCCAACAGAAATTCCCATTAGAAGCTGTGAGCAGCAGCTGCTTCTCTTACCTGGGACCCGGTGAGGGGGGAGGAGAAGAGGAGGAGGATGGGAAGGCAAACTTGCGAGATGCCTCCGGGAATTCACCAGAAGAATCAACCAGATCAGGCATCCCTGGTGAGGTGCTCACCGTCTCCGTGACGACCAGCTCCGGGTCCAGGATGAAGAGCTCGTCTTGGGATATCTCAGTCACATAGTTTAGGTGTTCCTGTTATGGAGAGAGAAACCATAATCACTTATGTACAGATCATAATGGCCATTGAACATGTTACTTGTTTATTTTGCTTTTGTTATAGGTGTTCCATTACTCTGCATAATCAATGTATTCAGTGGTGTAAACTACTTAAGTAAAAATACTTTAAAGTACTACTTAAATAGTTTTTTTGGGTATCTGTACTTTACTATTTATATTTTGTCAACTTTTCCTTTTACTCCACTACATTCCTAAAGAAAATAATGTACTTTTTACTCCATACATTTTCTCTGACACTTAAAAGTACTCGTTACATTTTGAATGCTTAGCAGGACAGGAAAATGGTCCAATTCATGCACTTATCAAGAGAACATCCCTGGTCATCCCTACTGCCTCTGATCTGGAGGACTCACTAAACACAAATGCTTTGTTTTGTAAATTATGTGTGAGTGTTGGAGTGTGCCCCTGTCTTTCAGTAAATAAAAAAAACTATAAAAGTATGCCGTCTGGTTTGCTTAATAAGGAATTTCAAACTATTTATACTTTTACTTTTGATACTTAAGTATATTTAAAACGAAATACTTATTTTACTGGGTGACTCACTTTTACTTGAGTCATTTTTTATTAAGGTATCTTTACTTTTACTGAAGTATGACAATTGGGTACTTTTCCATCACTGAACGTATTATTATATATAAATGGCACACACTCACCTGAGCACGATCAATTCTGTAAAATCGATCTGCAGTTGTGGCTAGAAGGAAAACAAGAAGGAAAAATCTATTTATAAATAGTATGAGATTTATAGAGAGTAAATAATATGAACATAGGCTTGTACACAACCTCACAAACACACACACACACACACACACACACACACACACACACACAGTGTTCTAATGAGGCCAGAGAGGGCTGGGAACTGTGCAGGAGCTTAATCAAAGCGTTGACCTGATTAAACCAGCTCCGAAGCACACCGTGCCTTTGCCACATGTTGTTAAATGAAGGAAAAGATGGATAACCTGTATAATAAACAGAACAAGTAGGAGCAAAGGGTCACATAATTGGCCCAGTGACTTGGGGACATTACAAGGAGAGTCAAAGGGTTGTGGTAGTGGGTGTAATTCTAGATGAGACGAAATTAGAAAGATTTACTAAACATGTCATTAGACAATGACCGCTGGACAAACCCTACTGCAAATCAAGGAAGTTATGAGAAACCCATTGACTTTTCAAAAGACGCATTCAGTTTACAGGGTGTTGGGGGACTGTACCGAACATCTCACACTGTTGCCAGCCAACTAGCTACAAACAGATTCACAGGAGACAGGATATGATCATATATATAATAATAATATAATATGCCATTTAGCAGACGCTTTTATCCAAAGCGACTTACAGTCATGCGTGCATACATTTTTGTGTATGGGTGGTCCCGGGGATCGAACCCACTACCCTGACGTTACAAGCGCCGTATTTATATGTAAATATAATTGTATGTGCTCTTCAAAGGAAAATCAAACACACTCTTTTGAGATTCATGAGTATGGACAATACTACATCTCAGCGTAGAAACTTAGAGGAAGTAGTGAGTGAAAAAAAACAACTTTACTTTCTACAGATGATCATTTCCATCCAGTCAGCAGAAATTCCACTAAACTAACTCTGTCTCCCCCCTCTCCCCTCCATCCACCCCCCAGCCCTGTTCTGTTGGACTGTACCAGTAATTAAGCTTCACGCTGCTAGTCTGTCTGAGGAAGTGGGAAAGAGCTCTTCCCTAGCCCAGTGGGAGCAGAATCAAAGGAGGTGTGCGCTGGAATTAAGGAGATGTGCAACGCTTCTTCCCCTACATCTAAGATGCCAAGAAAAAGACCCCTCTGTCTTCCACAGATGCTGCAAATTGAATTTCTGCCAGCTTCACTGAGCAGAATAATCCAACTCTTATTTTTTAATAAACTGTATGCTTAAGAATATCACACAGACAAGCATGAAGTTTGCCCAGAAGATTCCTTTAGTTTCTTAAGGTCTTTAAGGGCAGGTGTGTGTACTGTATGTTTCTCAGCTTCTCCTACATATCCAGATGTTTTTTCTTCTACCTTATCATAATGTATCAAAAAGTATGATGTGGTTCTCCCGTCGTACTAATTAAATCATCAGTCAAATCAGAACGCAGCTGGAATTCACTTGCTATGCTTCTAATCAAGAATTAGCCATGCTGTTTTGTGGAGAGAGAAACATTTATAATTTCTCCACACGAGACCTTTACAACAGTCTTTTTTTGGACTGAGCCTTTAAGATCTGGGCTGCTTTATTACCCGTGAATAGAAGCTAATCTGTGCTGATTTCAACGGAGCAGCTATGGGATTTAATTAAGCTTTGAAAAGCTACAGAAAATTTGGCTGGAGATTCTAACACCCTCCTTTCTCTACCAACTATCACTAGTTAGTAAGTGAATTAACTTAGCATTCAAACAATGATACCCTTCAGAGATCAGCTATCATATCAGTCTAGTGTGAGGAGATGGAAGATTGTGAGTTTCACTGCTGGTGGAGTGACTGATGAGCAGCAAGAGTACATCATATATGTAAACTGTGTTATGCATAGCAATGTATAGCTATTCCTAGCAATGCACATAACATGTAATTCATAATACTGTCAGTGGAATAAACAATGCCTTGATAAAACTGGATATATGTAAAGGGCCATAGATTCATAAGAGACATGCAGAATCACTGACATTCTTACAGTACTACAGATTATTTACAGAAATATTATAAACTGTATGCTTAAGAAGATCTCACAGACAAGCATGAAGTCTGCCTAGAATATTCATTTTCTGCTATGCAACAGAGAGCAGAAACATTCAAAGCAAATCAGTGACATTATTATCGAGTTGATTTTTGTATCTTTGCACCAGAGCTGTTGATCTAAATGAATGTTAATGTGGAGCTCGGTTTAATTGAATTGGCAGATCCTATTTCACACAGAAACACAGCACAGCTGCGTTAAATTATGTTCTGTAGGTTGCTCTACCTATCTTCAATTCTTCTAAACAATAATCTAAAACAAATGTTTAAATTATCCTCAAAACTTGTGTTTTGAACATTTAGAACTCAATTTATGCTGTGTATATTTGCTTGTAATGTAAATGTCAATCCTTATCCTGCAGAAGAATGGCACTGATGCGCTAACCGTAAGGTCCTAAAATGGCACTGATGCGCTAATCGTAAGGTCCTAAAATGGCACTGATGCGCTAATCGTAAGGTCCTAAAATGGCACTGATGCGCTAATCGTAAGATCCTAAAATGGCACTGATGCGCTAATCGTAAGGTCCTAAAAATGGCACTGATGCGCTAATCGTAAGGTCCTAAAATGGCACTGATGCGCTAATCGTAAGGTCCTAAAATGGCACTGATGCGCTAATCGTAAGGTCCTAAAATGGCACTGATGCGCTAATCGTAAGGTCCTAAAATGGCACTGTTCTATCATATTATGTCTACCTTGACAAAACATGAAATTCTATGGTGAATGAACCAAGAAAACAGTGACCTGTAAGAGTCAGAAGCTCCCACTTGCAATGATCAGATTATATGAAGCGCTCTCTCTTCAGCGTTGAAGATAGACAGGGGACTAAAAGAGGAGGCACAAGAGGAATACTACACTGTAGAAAGTGTAAGGAATAAATAGCAGCGCTCCTTATAAGAAGTGGTACTTACAGTCCAAGAAGCACCACTTTGGCGAAAGCTTCTGCGAGGAAAGGGTCTTTGATTTAGCTCCATCATCCTCCTGAGAAAGAAATGGGACCAATGAGATTAGTTCCACAACAGCCTGCTCTATACACTAAACATAAATGAGACTGGAAGGGCTTGACTCTGTTTTGTCCAACTTACTGGTCCATTGAAAAACGGAGGACTCAAATAATAAAAACCTTTTCTGCTGGATGTAGGGCAAGATTTAAAAGGCCCTGAGTCTTGTGTTCAGACATAGGCTTTTTGAAATGAAAAGTACTTTTCTAGGCAGTGAGTTCACTGAAAGGGCCCAGCATATTAACCCCTCCCCTACTCTTTCATATACAGTTCCATGAGTTTAGGAGGGCAGGTGTTTTCCCCCATGTGAGCCTCAGTCACAGAATCCTTGGACCAAAGACCTTACAATCCCTTCTTTGGTCACTGTTCTGTGCATTGGCTGAACTGTACTTAATCCAAGCTTTTCCAAAGGTACCATAGTCCAGTGACCTTATGCAATGAGATACATTGACATAATCCTCTTCAGAACTTGATCTTGAAGGTAAGTCGATGTTTAGAGGAAAATGGGCTGAGGCAAGTCACAAAAGGAAATTTGTCTATTCAATGTTCAGACTGAAACAGACCTGTTGGAATGTGATGACAACAACAGAAGTCATTTCTAGGGCCATGAGTTTCTCCTGACCACATGCCTTGGCCAGGAAAACTCCAGGCCCTAGTTATAGGCTAAAACTAGGGCTGAGGGTTTTTCCTGATCAGTTTAACTGTGGTCAGGAAAACCTACTACTGATTTCCCATCTAAAGGTAAACTTGACCAGTCCATCTAACTTCCAAGGGGATCAGGAGGATAGCAGTGTACAGAATGTTATGATGCATGCACTAAGGAACTATGCTGAAAGAGCATGCTTAGCTTAGGGCACAAATACTGGATACCACCTACAAGAAAAACACACCCACACAAACAAAGAAAATCGTGTACACAAGGTAGCCAATCTAATCAACACCAGACTTTTCTGGGTCTCGAACAGGGAACCCAAAACATGCAACCACCAAACGAGACAGTATCAACTAGTCCACTAACTAGTCTAGGTCATAGTGCTCGCTTATACTCAGCAAAAGTATTACTAATTGTAATAACATAGCCAAAGCAACGTTAACTGCAGCAGTTTCTTAAACATTGGATGCTTGCTGCATACAAAAATCACAGGCAAACATATTCCTGATTACACTCACAATCACAAACACACAACACTAAAGTACACATACAAACACATCTAAACCATGCTTAGGGGCACCGAGGAACAAGGAGAAAAACTCTTCCCAGAGGAACAAATTTGGGTTGGTTTGCATAGGGGAACAGGGCCACTACAGAAAGACAAGAGGAAAAAGAGTCTCCTGAGTACAGCCTTTATTATCCAGACACTCACATTATGCAGCTGGTTTGGCTAAGCTGTGGATGGGGATATAAAAGGTGGGCCAGGGTAGCTGGGAGGAGTGTGTGGTTATCACTGGAGACAGACAGTCTCAGCATCTACCCGCACCTCTCGCTCTCTGGGTATGCAGAGCTCGCTCTCTCTTAGAGCTTGTGGTGAAATCACTTTGTAAAAGCACTAGATATTCGAATATTGATGCAACACACCCTTGACTGACTGCACAGTTGATTTGTTTTTAAGCCAACAAGGAACTACTGGATGTGAGAAGTATATTTGTGCTCTAGATTATTTTCTTGGAGACAAAAAAAAGAAATGGAAGAGTTGATCAAACACACAATTCCAAGTAAACACCTAATGAAACTATGAGAATTGTGGCTGCAGCGCTGTCTTTGTACTGTATGTGTTTTACGGTTATGCACAGGGAGGGACAGGTTTGACAAGTGTTTTCTTCAGATTTAAGCATCACATACTCAAACAGTGTGTCCTCATAAAAATAACATGGTTATAAAAGGCCTCATCCTTGTTTTTGAATTAGATTATATTTTATGGTTATTAGTTTGCTCCGTCTGTGTTTGTTCCGTCTGTGAAAATCGCTCCGGGTAAGAGCGTCTGCTAAATGACTAAATTGTAAATGTAATCTGTGATCTAAAAGTCCTTTTTGATAAGGGGAATGTTTCCTTTTCAGACTTGTTCCTTTCCATGCCACAGACTCCATGTCCTGTCTCGTTTTACCAACCTGGAGCACCAGTCGTTTGAAGGAGGGATGAATGGAGATGAAGTCCTGTGGAATAGCCCCAAAAACACTGTAATCCCACAAATGGAGACTCTCCTTCCTGTCTAATGCCCCTACCCAAAGTAAATCACCACATGCGGATAGGAAAATAAACATCTAGTCTTGAAGTTACTATAATGACTGGTTTTGGATTGCATTATGGGTTGAATGTAGTGGGAGAAACATTTCCCCCCCCTCAATTTATGCCGTCTTGCTGTATGCTATGAGTCCTACTTACCAATAATACATGTCTTTGGGAGTAATATATAATGAAAGTGGATGATTACACATATTACAGAAGCAATTACCATTCTGCAACAGTATTTTAGTCATCATGCCTCCATTAGTGGCAGACAAAATCAAAATATAATTTAAGCCTTTTCTTATGACATGAGCTGATGAAAACAGCAACAAGACAACATATTGTTTGAGAATCCCAAATAAGGGACAGCCATTGAGGGATAGTGGTTAAAAATAAGGAGATATATAATGATTGCAAAGCGGTGATGCCGCTAATTGGCAACACATTTCATGCACTATTTATTTCAATGGGTTTTGAACCAAAAGGGACAGCGATGGGGCTAGAGGGGCAAAGATGTCATGTTTTGGCAAAATCTCAGTCTACCCCATTCACAAACAACCACACATGCAATCCTTTCCCATCCTAAAGACAGGTTAGGGCTTGTCTGTCGAGATGAGCCATCATATACCAGCCTGCGAGTAATTGCTCTTGACATCAGCAAGTTCCTCCCTCCTCTTCTAACCTCCTCTCTTCCGTCATCTCTTGCATTCTCACAAATTCATCACAATGCTTTCCCAATCCTCCCATGGTATTAGCTCAGTCCTACCCCCTCTGTCTTCTTCTACTCTCTGCCTGTATTGTCCTCCATCACAGACATTTCTGAGTCCTCCCTTAGTATTAGTTACCTCACAGCCACTGTCTTCATATGCTCTCTGCCTCTCATGTCCTCCATCCCTTCTGTCCTTCTTTTACCCAGAGTTCCATCCCCTCATCAACCCACACTCTCTCCTCTGTCCCCTTCTCGCTGTCCCCCCCTTCTTCCTTCATTTCTCACCTCTTGGAGCCTCTCGATGTGGGAGCGGCATGTTTCCAGGTCACTGTCTCCCGGGACAACGATGAGGCCCAGTGGGATAGCTGTAGGGAAAGATGATGAGACAACATAACATTTAACAACATGCTGTTAAACACTGCTGCAAGCGCCCAGGGATCGAAGCATGAAAAACCATTCTACAGCTAGGTCCACAGGTAGCTCATAGACACAAGCTACAAGACACAGACTAACTGATTGTGTCCATTTATCAACTCGAACCAGAAAGGTTTGGGGGAAGTTCATTTTGTTGGCAATAGATCAAGGATATATTTAGACTTGGGCTTCCTGGATGCCTTGTATTTCATAGAGTGCCACGCAAAGTCCAATGCACTTAGTGAACTCAAACCCCTTTGAAACGGCTGTCAAAGTAGGTGAAGTGTGTAAACCAAATAGCAATACAAAACAATAACAGAGGAAGAATTCTCTAAATGTGATGTCTGCAAGAGGAAAAACTGTCCGGGGACATGTTTGTCATTAGTTCCAATGCCCATTGATTTGTGCTAGACAAAAGACAGGCAATTAGGCCTAAAGTACAACTGGGCAGCAGGTGAGAGAGCAGATACACTGTGTATCAGTGAGTGCATCAAAACCACATTATGTGATCATGAAAGTCCAGGCCATTCACAGGGCCTTCTTTTGCGGTCAGAACAGAACAGAAGTGAATGACTCGTGGACTATCAGGCTGAGATTTGTGAATTGAAAAAGTGGCTCTCTGAGGAGCAGCAAGTTTCACAGGCGGAGAGAGAGAAAAGCAGGCAGATTTCTCCACTGAGGAATGTGCTGTTGCCTAGCAACCTTGGAACAGTCTGTCTCTAATTCAATTCAGCTTCTTTCTCTTCTTTCTTTTTTTCTTTCTCTTTTGCTGTCCTCACTCTGCAACAGCATAGTTGTCTAAGCTCTTTATAGGTGTCAGGCAACTGAGACAACTGCCTGACTGGTAGCAGCCACATGCTATATCTTTGGATCAGAGACGAGAGAATAGAGTATTAACCTCAGCTATGACAGCTAACATCACTTGTACCTCAAGATCCATGTGAAACATCAGGGACCGAATTTGATTCAGTGTTAGCCAGAGGGAGTCTGAGTGTGATATCTAGAATGAATCTAAACAATGTGCAAATCACAGAATGATTGTTCACTTTCATGTGTTCGCTCCCATTTACATCTATGAGTAGCCTATCAAAAACAGCCTTGGAATTCTCTTGTATGTCAGCAAGCATGAGGGTGCATTAGGTACAAAGTATGTTATTGGACCACTGTATGACAGTTTAATATGGACATTGAGTTTATTTATAAAATCAGTTAAAATTTACTTCAGGTTTAAAAGCATATCTTCTTTTCTTTTAGTTGCATGTTCTGACATCTAGTGGTGGAAAACAAAGAATAAACTACTTTCAGCATTCCGTGAACCGAATGGTAGGTACTGTAAGAAAACTGTTGGACCTCCACCAATTATGCCTGAGTATCAAAACCTACAGGGAGATTTTATGTCCGGTATTATAATTGCTAGCCTCGTACGACCATCCGGAAATCTTGCGAGCTTACATTCTATTTCACTACACAAATTCCACAGCGGTCATCAGGATGGTAATACGAGGCTATATAATTGCAAAAGTTCAGTAAGAACCTAATACATTCATCATACTTTCTTATTTCACATACTTCTTTGGAGATATCCAACAACAAGGTCGGTCCATAGCAGCTGGGTTTTGTTTCATCAGAGACAAAAACAGCATCACTTGCATATCCCAGTTACATAACTTGGGGCCAGTAATTGTTGCAGTTTTGTTTGGAGAGGATAATCATATACAACTTCAAGGACAACAGCCTTCACAAGTCCAGCCCAAACAAATGCTGCCCACTGTTTTTTGAGACGAAACAAACAAACATTGTTTTTGGGAGGAGAGCATTAACTAATAGTCTGTCTGGAACAGTAGGTTTGTGCATGAGGATACGAATGTGATAACAATTAAGAGTGGGGGGTGGCTCTAGCTGTGTTATGGGAGGTTATTACCGTGTCTTCCTAGCACACAGGTGCTGCAGGAGGCTGTAAAACACAGAACCACTGACAGAGCCCCTCTGGGGCCCCAGGGCATCCATTAGAGACAGTAATGGACAGCTACCTCATTATCGCCTCACAGTCACACACTTGATATCTAGCCCAAGTCACATGCAGGGAGGCCCACACTGCATGATAAACTCATAGCAATCGAGTGGCCTGACGGGGATTGGAGAAGGGTATCAGGGTGGACAGATAGCAAAACCTGGAGCCAATGTCCGCCCCCTCCTCCCTCTCAAGGAGGAGCCAGAAAGAGAGAAAATGAAAGAGTTCCATCTCTGTGGGGTTTCTACTAAGTACCATATAAATCAAAAGGGACTTCCTTTCCCTTTGTAATTAGTGAGGCTAGTTAGGGCGATCAAGAGCCTGGTGTGTTCTTCCACATTACATTTATTTGTGCTAACCTATGTTTGACAGTGACAGAGTCTATGTAGTCGCTGTGTAGATTTAAAGTCCATGTTAGCATTTCACCCACGAGAAGTAATATCAACACTCTTGCTGACAGTACACCAAGGGGCCGATTCAGACTTAGGAAATGTATGCCTTTCCTGTGCATGCCTTTCCTACGCACTTCTCAGTAGTTGGTATTCAGACTTACCTTATGCAGGTGCATAACTGGCTTTGCAGGAAAGGTTCCCTTCGCACGCTGAATACATTTAATTAAACTGCTGGAAACCATCCCACTTGCTAGCCAACCGTTTTTCTCGTGGAATTTTCATTCAGTAGGGTTTTCAGTACATCTATCCTAAGCCATCCCTTTAAATATAGTGTACCTTTTAGTTTGAATTTTGTCAACAGACTTACTAGAATATAAATATATGCATACTCATCTGTTTCAGCACAGATTGGTAGATTTTAAAATAATCTGATCTTGTAGATTACTTAGATTTAGGAAAGTATTTATGAATCCTAAAAAAACAGGGTTGGAGAACCTTTACGCACAAAATAAAGAAAACGGTAATTTGATTCATTCTGGAAATTGCCACATTCAGTTCTTCAACCCACGGTAACGTTGGAAGATTAGTGTACATAGAATTATAATAGGGAGAATAGTAGGCTATACCCTCTTCTATTGCCTGCACTAACCATGGAACTGTGTGACGACATGGCCAAGTATTGCGCCATACGTCAGGTTCAAATTGTTACGGCTTGGTCTGCGCGCCGCTCCATAATGATTTAATTTGCCTTTTGTTACTAATGATCCTCACCAACAACCACACGGCCTTGATGGCGTTTACAGAGAAAGCAAATGAAGGTAATCAAAACAATGTAATTAAATAGAATGATAATGTAGACTATACTAACTGAAGGGAACTAAGAGTAAATTGGCAGTTGAATATGTGTGGTTATTAGGCCTACTGATGGTCGATACTGATAGTGGCTAATATTTAACATGATGGAAATAATTAAGACATTAGAGCGTGCCCATCCCTGCAAGTTAAAAGGCCGTATAATTTAAATTCTGTATAATGCCACAGCATTTCATCAACTTTACTGTGGGAAAGTTGATATGATTCATTTTGCTGTATGACTGGTTTCACATTTGTCTCCAGCGATTATAAGGTAAAATAGTTCTAAAACAAGTGTCATTTACAATTCCCTTATCCAAACAGATTAATCATTTACCTAGCTCTTATCAAGTTGTCAATTACAGTGCATGGAGAATGGTATTATTTCTATTGGAAAAAATTAAGTAGATGCTTTTTCCACTTGGAACCGGTAGAACCGTATTCATGGTTTCCTCCCGTGTAGGTGTTGGAATTATTAGGGAATTAAGTCAAGGTCAGAATATGCCGTATCTGTAGACACACCTCCGCCTCACCTTAATTTATTCAATCTCCACCCCAAACAAATTCAAGGTCAGAATACATGTAGAGAGACAAGTGCATAAAAAGGGAATTACACTATTAACTCAGGTTGGAATCAGCCCCTAAAATGGTACAAGGACATATGTAGTATATCTACTACAGAGTTCTACATCACTGAAAACACCTCTGGCTCTCAGTAACATTCCTGCATGAAGCAGTACTCAAGGGCCTGCTGCATTCCTCCTTGAACAGGCTGGCTGACACCTGAGGGATGATGAAGTTACAGTGCATTAGACAGAGATGGAATACTCACAGGCTTCTTTGAGTTTCTCCTTGTCGTAATGCAGGGACTCATAGTCGTGCATGCTAATACGGTTCACCCGGATCCTTAACCTCTCCGGGAAGGGCTGCTGGCTGAGGAAGACAACAGAAATATAGTCAGTTGGGTATCATCTCTCAAAAATTTAAATTACACTGAACAAAAATATAAACGCAACATGCAACAATTTCAAAGATTTTATTGAGTTACAGTTCATATAAGGAAATCAGTCAATTGAAATAAATGTATTAGGCCTGAATCTATGGATTTCACATGACTGGGAATACAGATATGCATCTGTTGTTCACAGATACCTTTATAAAAAAAAGTATGGGCGTGGGTCAGAAAACCAGTCAGTATCTGGTGTGACCACCACATGCCTCATGCAGTGCGACACATCTCCTTCGCATAGAATTGATCAGGCTGTTGATTGTGGCCTGTGGAATGTTGTCCGACACCTCTTCAATGGCTGTGCGCAGTTGCTGGATATTGGTGGGAACTGGAACACACTGTTGTACACGTCGATCCATAGCATGCTCCATAGGTGACATGTCTGTTGAGTAAGCAGGCCATGGAAGAACTGGGACATTTTCAGCTTCCAGGAATTGTGTACAGATCCGTGCGACATGGGACAGTGCATTATCAGGCTGAAACATGAGGTGATGGTGGTGGATGAATGGCACGACAATGGGCCTCAGGATCTCGTAACGGTATCTCTGTGCATTCAAATTGCCATCAATAAAATGCAATTGTCTTTGTTGTGCGTAGCTTATGACTTCCCATACCAGAACCCCACCGCCACCACGGGGCACTCTGTTCACAACATTGACATCAGCAAACCGCTCGCCCACACATCGCCATACACATATACCAATGGGGCGGCGCACAATTGGCCCAGCGTCGTCCAGGGTAGGGGAGGGAATGGCCGGCAGGGAGGTAGCTCAGTTGGTAGAGCATGGCGTTTGCAACGCCAGGGTTGTGGGTTCGATTCCCATGGGGTATGAAAATTAAAAAGAATAATGTAAATGTAAGTCGCTCTGGATAAGAGCGTCTGCTAAATGACGTAAATGTAAATGTAAAATACACGCTACGCTGTCTACCATCTGCCCGGTACAGTTGAAACCGGGATTCATCTGTGAATTGCACACTTCTCTACCATGCCAGTGGCCATTGAAGGTGAGCATTTGCCCACTGAAGTCGGTTACAATGCCGAACTGCAGTCAGGTCAAGACCCTGGTCAGGACGACGAGCACGTAGATGAGCTTCCCTGAGACGGTTTCTGAAAGTTTGTGCAGAAATTATTTGGTTGTGGAAACCCACAATTTCATCAGCTGTCCGGGTGGCTGGTCTCAGACGATCCC
Organism: Coregonus lavaretus; assembly: GCF_964263955.1. Taxonomy (NCBI): domain Eukaryota; kingdom Metazoa; phylum Chordata; class Actinopteri; order Salmoniformes; family Salmonidae; genus Coregonus; species Coregonus lavaretus. Next base: position 33,698 of record NW_028163903.1, on the reverse strand, counting down.
GCAGATGAAGAAGCCGGATGTGGAGGTCCTGGGCTGGTGTGGTTACACGTGGTCTGTGGTTGTGAGGCCGGTTGGACTTACTGCCAAATTCTCTAAAATCACGTTGGAGGTGGCTTATGGTAGAGAAATGAACATTAAATTATCTGGTAACAGCTCTGATGGACATTCCTGCCATCAGCTTGCCAATTGCATGTTCCCTCAAAACTTGAGATACCTGTGGCATTGGGTTGTGTGACAAAACTGCACATGTTAGAGTGGCCTTTTATTGTCCCCAGCACAAGGTGCACCTGTGTAATGATCATGCTGTTTAATCAGCTTCTTGATCTGCCACACCTGTCAGGTGGATGGATTATTATGGCAAAGGAAAAATGCTCACTAACAGGGACGTAAACAAATGTGTGCACAACATTTTAGAAATAAGCTTTTTGTGCATATGGAAAATTTCTGGGATATTTTATTTCAGCTCATGAAACATGGGACCAACACTTTACATGTTGCGTTTATATTTTTTTTCAGTGTACATATTTGTAGGAACAAACAACCAAAGCATGTCAAATTGACACATAACAAATATTATTCATAACCTATGCTTGATTTCAGTACACCATTATACTGTATAGTATCCGTTACTTTCCTTATTAATTTCTAACTAGTTGGGAGTTGGAATCATCTCGGCTGAGAGGTAAAAAAAAATGTTTAACGAAAGACTGTCACCCGGGAAGAGCATTAATGCAAGCTGATGACAGGGGATCAACCTCTAACCACAACAATCTGACAACCTGGGCTCACATGCACAGCAGCCTGAGAGAAGCCCAAGGTGTTCAACGCAGCTTTCCCCCTTCTGTTTGTCATTGTGATGGCTTCTAGGATGATTATATATATATTCATGAAAAAGGTTGTGATATGTGACCTGTTCGCAGTGTGTGGGAGACCCAAAAACAATGTTGTGACTATAGCTTACCATTCTATTCAAGGACAATAGACACCTGACAACAACACATGTTGTATTTGTTCCTTACTGGAGTATGTTGGAAAACAGTTGGGAGAACAGTTTGATCTAATGTTGGGGTATGATCTCAAACGATGTAAGAAGTGTAGAAGTGAATACAGCTGGGTTGTTTGTTTGAATTCCAGGCTCATTTGCATCTTATCATTCTTACTTTCTGTCCAAATGCCTGGTGTTTTGCTTCACAGAAGGTTGGGCCATTCTAACCAACTTTGCAAAAAGGAAGAATGGTATCATGAATAAGGTTTGGATGACCACGACTTAATCTCAGCTAAAACAGGCTTCTGTAAACACAATCATTGAATTAGTCCCCCCCCTGGACATTTCAATCCTTTAAATGGAGGATTCATAATTCCCCCTGCCAGCAAGTCAATACATTGTCGCGAGACTCACAGTAGAATCAACAAAGTATGAAATTAGCAAAAACCTTACAACAGGATTTAAAAAGATAATGCAATTACCATGAAAGTAAATAGGGCTGTTCATTCTGATAACACATCTTCGATTTTCAGCCTGTAGACAGACAGACTGATATGACTAAGATGACTGATAGAGAGAAAAGGAAGATGGTTGCAAAGCCATGATGACTTTGATGAATGTTGTTGAATGTCTTTTTTGTTTGTTTTCCCTCATTGGCTTGGATTATTTTACATGCACAAGTCTTTGTCAGCACTTCAGCCTCCCCTGCAAATGAATCCCACCTTGTCTGGCCTGTCAGTCTCCCACACCTGCGTGCCACTTAAATCACACAGCAAGAAATTGAAGAGCGACCTTCGGCTCGGTCGAGGACACTCGAATGCATTACAATAACTTCCAACTTCCCAAGCACCGCATGACAACAGAGGCAACCTACCGACAGTGCAAAGATTAAACAAAGTACTGCATAGAAAGTCACCATAGTTGGATTGATGTTCGGAGTCTGACTGGACCCATTCTGGTCTCTTTTTATAAACTCAGTTGTAAATAAGCGTTCCCTGTATTACTTACTCGTTGAGCAGCGGTATAGAAGTCCTCCTCTTGGCCTTTTGCACCATGTTGGCTTGGTTCCTCAGGGAGATACGGATGGTGGAGGGGGCTAGCTTGCATGGCTCCCCATCTACCTGCATGGGGATGGACTTGTAGGTGGTGAGGGTCACCTCTCTGCACTGGTTCAGCCGCTCACCATGACCTCCGACCTGCAGTGTTGCCTACAGCACCAGGGAGGACGAGACGGTCATCCATCAGAGCAAGGCTATGACTAGGAGAAATGTAAAGAAACTGACTCATCCATTTCATTAATCTACTAACTTGTGTTCTAACACATAGACAAATTCAAGTTGATAGGTGAATACCAGAGAGGTCATGGTGAAGCCGATAACTTCAATGCAGCCGTCGTCGTGCCGTTGTGGCTCAAAGTCATGGTGCTCGCTTGGGTTGCCCCATGGCATGGTACCAGCACAGTATCTAGTACACACACACACACACGCATTATTATGTGCCTAACTTGGCCTACAGCCTACATTACAACAGTGACAAAATGGTAACATGTCATATATAACCCCTTTTCCCATTGAGGAACATAGTCAGAGTAGCTGTGGCTGCTAACCTGGGAATGTTGAGGAACACCAGACACTGCAGCTTCAGATCCTGAACCTTTGAGGTGAGGTCGGTGCCGTCGCACTAATGAGAGGAGACAGACAGGTGACTCCATTACTGTACACATACGGACTCAGATCATTCCCGGAAGAGTTCTCACATGTTCCCTTTAAAGATGTACCCTTTGAAAGGTGCCACATTCTGACTGACTGAGAAGAAGAACACATTTTTGAGTCTAATGAGATGTACAGGGTAGGTTGTAAGGATCACAAGCTCAGAATGGAGTCCAGGCTCTCAAACTGGGGTCAATTTCTATTTCTGAGGAACTATCTTTACTATGAAGTGGGGAAATTCCTGTTAACGTATTTAGATTTGAACTTGAACCCTTTGTGGAATGACGTCACACAATCTGAGCTGCAGCCAAGGTCCATGTAATGGTCAGTAGAACTCACCACGACCTTGATGTGTTTGGCTAGGTCTTTGGAGCTGCCCATGAAGAAGTCTGAGAAGGCCGTCTGGTTAGAAGGAACACCAGAGAATCAAACTTGTAGATGATCAATACAAAATAATGACACAACTAAAGCTATGGCCAAATACCACAATTACTATCACTAATAATGGTAAAAGTGATGATACTGGTGAGAAAATATGAATGTATTAGTTATTTTCTCTTGTTTAGAAAACACAACTGTACCCACCCCTGCATAGAACATCTTGTTCCGAAAGCGGCTGTTGAATTTCTCAGGGTTGGCCTCTGCGGAGCGTTGGTTATAGAAAGCATGATAGGGAGTGAGTAATGTGACACAATGACAGAGTAGATACACACAACATAATTTGTTACTATCGATGTGAGCCGTCTATGGAAAGCACAGATTTATCGCCAACAATGACATTACATGGGTAGTCAACGTTAATAGATCAATCTGAAATACAACCTCGAGACTCGTGGAATTCTAGTGTCACGTGTGCATCGAAGCCGAGGCTGAAGTAGTTGTTGAAGACGTCGAGGGGGAGCTGTGGAAAAGAAAACCCGTACAGAAATGTGTTAATCCCAGATGTAATATCACCAAAACATCAGAAATCACAATGTAAAATGTTGACATTTCAACACAAAACCGGAGTATGCTGCTGAGCCCAACTCCATCCTCAGTCCTATGGTCTTAGTGCCCCAGACTACCATCACTGCCATAAACATTTTTGAATAATAATACATCATGTTTGAGGTCGCAGAGCAGGATTGTGCTTCTAGTTGATAATCTCTCTTTACTTTTAGAACTAACTAACCATTAAATAATGTAAAGGTCACTGAGGTATTTTGGTGTGTGATCAGCCATGACCCTGTTTACAATAAACAAATTATATTGTGACATTGTAGAGAGGTTAATCCTCTGGGGCTCAATGAAAACTCATCACAGTCAAAACCTGATTTACGATGTTATTACCAACACACCGTCTGATAGGTCAAGTGCTAGCACTAAGTTAACATTTGATCAATCCTCATTCTCTGCATCACCCATCCACACACACCACACCGTCTACAGTACAGGATCTGGGACGAGGGGTGAGAGGGGGTTTGTTCACCTTGTCTGTCTGCTGCTCATCCCTCTCCTCTGCCCCAGCATCCTGGTTGGGCTCCACTATTAGATTCCACCGGTCGAGCTGGACGATGTTCCCATCCTCGACATGAGACAGGATCTTAGACACCGGCTCATCTGTGTAACCCTGGAGAGGGGAGGGATAGAGAAGGACAACGCCAAGAGATTTAACACAGCGCATTGTAGAAAGTAGCTAGTTCCTCCTGAGATATATCAATTCTTCAAGACATTTTTCAAGAAATAATAAGGGGTTATTGTCATGATTCTGGTGCACCTGCATTGTCCAACGACTATGGAAAAGCATATCTTTGAGGTTATTCACTGAGTGTACAAAACACTTGGAACACCTGCTCTTTCCATGACATAGACTGACCAGGTGAATCCAGGTGAAAGCTATGATCCCTTATTGATGTCACTTGTTAAATCCACTTCAATCAGTGTAGATGAAGGGGAGGAGACAGTTTAAAGAAGGATTTTTAAGCCTTGAGACAATTGAGACATGGATTGTGTATGGGTGCCATTCAGAGGGCACACATAGACCGGTTTGAGTGTGTCAAGAACTGCAACGCTGCTGTTTTTTTACGCTCAACAGTTTCCAGTGTGTATCAAGAATGGTCCACCACCCAAAGGACATCCAGCCAACTTGACACAACTGTGGGAAGCATTGGTGTCAACATGGGCCAGCATCCCTGTGGAACGCTTTCGACACCTTGTAGAGTCCATGCCCCGACGTATTGAGGCTGTTCTGAGGGCAAAAGGGGGGGGGGGGGGGGGGGGGGGGGGCTGTTCCTAATGTTTTGTACACTCAGTGTAAATATTGTCCAGATACTCACACCACCCCAGTTGAGGGTCCTGGCCAGGTCATTGCCTGTCCCCAGAGGCAGGATGGATACTGCAGGCTGGGGGTTCAGCTGGAGCTGGTCCAGAGCAGACAGGATCCAGCCCACCTACACACAGACCATACAACAGTCATGTTATCAATACATCATGTGATGTGCCCTTCAACACCATGTCTAACATTGTTATTGTCTTTACTTGAGGAATAAATGTTTGAACAGCTTAACAAACTGTACCTGCAGCATAGTGTGTGTTGCTGTTCAATCATTTAGATAACCATCAAAGTTCAGGGCTTAGATCACTAAGATGGGGTCAAATGCCTTTAAGGGCAAACGCCAGACACTGTGTGCTGTTATTTTAATGATCACAAAGTAAAGTTTGCTGCTAAAATAGTTCAAGAATGTCTGTGTGTTGCTTAAAAATACCTTTGGCATTGCTGTTGTCCAACAAGCCTGTTTCCACTCACCGTGCCATCACCTCCGCATGCCAGTATCCTCAGGTTATGCACCTTACGGTACATTTCTAACCTTGGAGAGACAGAGCAAGAGACAAAATCAACTTCTAGTTTTCTGTCACAGTCAGTCCACAGTATCAAGCCTGTTAATGAAGGTCTCCCACACTCAGTTAATCAGCAGCATCACAGTGAAGGGAGCCCTACACCCCAAAAGGCTCCTGGGCAGATTGAATAATAGCACAGGGTCTCCATAGCAAGAACAAATAGAAAATCAAAATTATACTTGGAAATAGAACGACTTCTTTTGGTTCAGATATATTAGATCTAATGAGAAGAAGCTCTGCGTCAGTGAGCACAGAGTAATGGAAGAGCTCCAAGACTTATACATATGATTTTGATTTTTAAGGGCCAGAGTCAGTAAAAAGTCTGAATTAGTACAAAGTTTGCACCTGCTATTTTGGAAAACTTACCCATCCTTGGGCCCTCCCAGACTCAGGTCAAATACTTGGCGGGGGTTGAGGTACCACATGAACGACTGGATAATCTTGGCTCCCTGAAAATGAGTAGGAGTACAATTACTACCAATTCATCATCATCATCATAATAAATAAGTATTTGATTAACTGACTAGTATATGATTGAGTGATCCAGCCAAATGTGTGAGGTATGAGATGCCCTGACTGGACTGCTGAAAGACTCTTTAAGATGCAGACAGTGTTTCATCTCACAGAAGGCTTATAGACCAGTCAGGATTACACCTAAGACTGGTGTTGGCCTCGGTCCACTGGGCCTGCACTGACAGCTCCAGCACAGGCTGCACGGCTCACCTGATTTCCCCCACTCTTTGGGTTGACAAACACCAACAGCGGCTTCATGAGCTGAGAGGGAATGGGTCTAACTATGAAGGGCTTCCAGCGCGCCTCCTGCACAAAGAGGAAGGGAGAGAGCAGAGGAAATAAAGGGATGCATTTAGAGAGGTGAAAGATGACTGATGTACAGTGTTGGTTTCCTAAGGGAAGAGCATTAAGCTCTTACTGCTTTTACTGATGGTTTGTTATAAACTATCGTGTCAGACTCATATAACATTATGCCAAAGTAACTAACTAAAATTAAATGGCATAGAGCTGATGTTGCGTTGATACTTCCTACTCTCTATGAGATATAGTAAGCCAAAGAGTATATAGCTAACACTGTGCACAGATGCATAGATCAATACGGTCTCCATAACCGTGGCTTTGGGGTGGGGTGATCTGGGGAGTTGGGGTAGGATGGTACCTTGGACTGGCTCCGCCTGAGGCGCTTTAAAGCGCCTTGTCTTTGGAGGGCTGGCTAACCAATGCAAGGCCAGACAAGAGAGATAATTATTTCTGTACATGCACTTGTCATGTAAATGCATTAAAGCCATGGTATTGGACACTGGATGTCGCCAGGAAGTATGTATTGACAAGCACATCCTATGTCCCTGGCTGGGTTGTGTCAGCAGTGATTTGATAAGGGCGAAGACTGTCTACATCGATAATACCTTGTCATCAGTTTGACATTGCCCTTTTAGCTACTATTTCATGTATTTTTATTTAAATGTTAAACCAATTGAACAGTGCACAACAGATGCAGTATAATGGGAATGATGCCCCTCAGGCTAATCAACAAAGGATGTTTTAGTTACGTACGTCTCTTCACAATACAAAACGGTAGGAAAGGCCATTTGTGATAGATGATGTAACAATTCAAACTCACCTCTCCCTTTTTGCTGGACTTGCGCTTAAACGAGGTCCGTTTTTTCTTTTTACTTGACTTTAGTGAGGTCTGAAAGAATAACACGAGGATTAAATGGCACATTGGTATTCCATTTATATAAGGAACAGCATTTGATCAACTATAAATAATACACTGTAATTTATCATAACTGCTGAACGCATGGCTTACAGCTCAAACTAATGGATGACTGCTACCCTCTGTTGGCTTCTCAGTGCAATGGCACCACAAAGTATTTGGGGAAGCATGCCATTGTAAATTGTAAACTCACATGGTGGCAGTGATTATTTGAATACTTGGAAGTGTATGTGATTATGGGGGCGGCAGGTAGCGTAGCGGTTAGAGTGTTGGGCCAGTAACCAAAAGGTCGCTGGTTCAAATACCCGAGCCGACAAGGTAAAAAATCTCTGTGACCTTGAGCAAGGCACTTAACGTTAATTTGCTCCAGGGTCACTGTACTACTATGGCTGACTCTGTAAAACAACACATTTTACTGCACCTATCCGGTCTATGTGACAATAAAACACTTTTTTTGTATATATATATATATATTTTTTTAACCTGAGGTCTGCGGAGCCGGATGATCCAGGTAGGGGGTACGATGACAGAGGCATGAGCACCCAGTGAGCAGGGCTCCTCGATCTGCTGCAGCATGAAGCATGACACCTTGTTGTGATACTACAGTAGGGAGAGAGGAAAGGATGGCAGCAGTGACGTCAAACACCAACACATCATTCATTTAAAACACTCAACGCAGACCCTCACACAACTGTCTCACATAAACATAAAACTTACATACACCATTACAGAGGGTGAAGACAGCTACTGTACACACTCACACAATACATCAGTGATCACATTCATCCATACTCATTGGAAGTGTTTTCATTCAACACAGACACCCACACAAATGTCTCAAATAAGCATAAAGCATCCATACACACATCATTCTCAATTCATAGTTTATGAGGCACAGCAGCACTAAGACCATACAGAGGTAGACATCAGAATTGTATCACTCTTTTGTTGCTGAGAAATTCAAAATGCAGATGAGCTTCATGATTTACATAAATTCCCTGAAAACAGGCAATAGCACACAGTTATATTCACAGTATTGCACTTTTCATGTAGCCTAATTTTGGCCAGCTAATATTATTATTAGTAGTAGTAGTAGCAGATTTTATTGGTTTCTCACAGTCAGACTGAATTTACAATTGACCAATTTACAATCATAATATCAACCATATATAATTATCAAATAGAGCCCCACAGTGGAGGTGTCATAATACCCATAAAACCTAGCGGTCAAACAGGGAAATGGTTCCAATCGTTTTTCCACCATTCATTTTTCCCCATCGGGGATTTTAGAAACACTTAAAATAAGGGCTGTGTTTCGTGTAGGCTTACCCTGGCATGAAGTTTGGATAAACATGCAAATCTCTCTCAGACAAGGTGACGTTGCTGCAGGATTATGTTGCTGCGACAATACTGGTCAAATTAAGATCCTACACCTGTACAGTACAATCAACCTTACAACTTACTGCCTGTTTACACCACGAACAGCTGATGGCCACAATCTCTTTGCTATGAAAGGCAAACTTCTGCTGGAAACCCTGTAGAGAAATGAATCAGATCTAAGAGGTAATGTACCCTCAAGAATAACATGTTTCATCAGATCATTAATCCTGCAATACAGGGCAATATAGGGAAGAAATTAATTAATTGATATTATAACCATGCTCACCTTCCCGCACTGCCGACACTTCCCATCCTGGCGCCTCCTGTGGACCCAATGGTGCCGCACTACGGTTGGCTGGAAAACCAACGTTCATAAACACATTAATCAACTCACTCACAATTGCCCGATTTAAAATACTGTGGTTTTCCTATTTTTATTACATGTAGACAATGGTGAGTGAGATCAAGGAAAGCTTGTGTTGAGTTTATTAGTTTCTCATTAGCAATATCAGAGGTTTGGACAGACACAGTGAACATTATTGTGTATAGGACAATAATAAACCCAGTTCTGTGGTAATAATGACTAAGTGTGGTATGCTAACAGAACAGGGCTTTGGGCAGCTGAGTGGAAATGGAAGAAAACTAAACTTCTGAAGGACCTATCATCCTTCCACTCCCTCCTCTCTACCTTCTCTTCCTTTGTATCCACTGCTAAAGCCGCTTTCTATCACTCTAAATGTCAAGCTTCCACCTCCAACCCTGGGAAACTCTCCTCCACTATCTCTTCCCTCCTTAATCCCCCACCTCTCTACTCCCTCTCTGCGGATGACTTTGCCAACCACTTTGAAAAAAAGGTTGACGACATCCGCTCCTCTTTCATTCAACCTACTGAGTCCACTGGTCCCACATACACAACCACTATACACCTTGATCTCTTTCTCCCCGCTCTCTCCAGATGAAATCCTGCGACTAGTGAGGTCCGGCAGCCCGACAACATCCCCTCCTCCCTTCTCCAGACCATTTTTGGAGACATTTCTCCCTTCCCTCATCAACTCATCCCTGACCACTGGCTGTGTCCCCTCTGACTTCAAGACGACCTCCTCAAGAAACCAACATTCGACCCCTGACGTAAAAAACTACAGACCAATATCCTTTCTTTTTTTTCTTTCCAAAACACTTGGGCATGCTGTCTCTGACCAATTCTCTCATTATCTCTCTCAGAACAATCTTCTTGACCCTAACCAGTCAGGCTTCAAGGCGGCTCACTCAGCTGAGACCGCTTTCCTCTGTGTCACAGAGGCTCTCCACTCTGCCAAAGCTGACTCTCTCTCCTCTGTTCTCATCCTCTTAGATCTATCCACGGCATTCGACACCGTGAACCATCAGATCCTCCTCTCCACCCTCTCAGGGTTGGGCGTCTCAAGCTCCGCACACTCCTGGATTGCATCCTACCTGGCAGGTCACTCCTACCAAGTGGCGTGAAGAGGATCTGTGTCTGCACCACGTGATCTCACTACTGGTGTCCCCCAGGGCTCGGTTCTAGGCCCTCTATTCTTTTCTCTTTACACCAAGTCACTCAGCTCCGTCATATCCTCACATGGTCTCTCCTATCATTGCTATGTGGATGACACTCAACTTCTCTTCTCCTTCCCCCATTCTGACACCAAGGTGGTGACACGAATCTCTGTGTGCCTGGCAGACATCTCAGCTTGGATGTCGGCCCACCACCTCAAGCTCAACCTCGACAAAACGGATCTGCTCTTCCTCCCGGGGAAGGCCTGTCCACTCCAAGACCTCTCCATCACGGTTGACAACTCCACTATCCCCTTCCCAGAGTGCAAAGAACCTTGGCGTGACCCTGGACAACACCCTGTCATTCTCTGCAAACATCAAAGCAGTGACTCGCTCCTGCAGGTTTATGCTCTACAACATCCGTAGAGTACGACCTTTCCTCAAACAGGAAGCAGCGCAGGTCCTAATCCAGGCACTTATCATCTCCCATCTAGACTACTGCAACTCTCTGTTGGTTGGGCTCCCCGCTTTGCCATCAAACCCCTGCAACCAGCCCGCCTTGTGTTCAACCTTCCTAAGTTCTGTCACACTGCTCCTCCTCACACTCTACTTTCACGGCGCCTCCGACACCCCCTCCTCCCCCCAAAAAACACCCAAAAAAAGTCCCACCAGCACTGACTTTGCTGATAAATACTTTGTTGAGGGAAAATGTACTTGATACGATTGTGATATGTCATTGTCTCTAACAGCTATCTTAAGATGAATGCACTAATTGTAAGTCGCTCTGGATAAGAGCGTCTGCTAAATGACTAAAATGTAAAAATGCAAATGTCATGATGAGGGAATCTAAACTAGGACATCCAAAGCTAGGCCTTGGGGGTCTTTATAATCATTAAACTAGTCAGGCATTACTCTCCTACTGCCCCCATAACTGTGGCTTTGGGTTGGGGTGATCTGGGGAGTTAGGGTGGGATGGTACCTGGGACTGGCTCAGGAAAGGGGTGGCCATGCAGTTAGCCATCCGCCTGAGGCACTTTAGAGCACCTTGTCTTTGGAGGACTGGCTAAGGTCAAAGGTCAAGAGAGAAGGTCAAAGGGCAAAAGGGAAGCAGGGACAGGAGGAGAGGGAGGGGTTACAGAGAAGACAGACACATAGAATGACAAGACAAAGGCAAAGGAGGATGAAAAAGTGGTGAAAATAAAGTATGAGTATGATGATCATCTTGATCAAATGGAAATGAACGTTTATTGGAACTTACCTCTCGTATATTCCTAGACCCCGATTCCCTGAATGACGGTTTACACCTAAAGTTTATCTACGGGGTAGAGCAAAGAAATTGCTTCAAACATTGATTTATTTTGTTTTTCTTTGTCGTTGTTTCCAATATGTTGTTAGAGAAACCCCTGCACCAAAATAGAATGCTGAATCAGTAATCCAAAAGGGCCAATAGGAGAGGTTTAAGGTTAAACTGAACATGCTGAAGTTCTTGTTCACCTACTTACTGAAAAGGGAAACCTGTGGTGCAATATGTGTTACTATGTGACACAACCAGCTCTTCACCTTTACCTCCACCATAACAGCACCATAACAGCATCAGATAAAGTATAAACAATAGATATGAACAAACCCTCAGATTAGCAGAGTTAATGGGTACAAGTTAAAGACATTTTGGAAAAGGGAGATTCAAATAAATTCAGCAACTAAAAATCTCTAGGAAAGAGCGACCGACTCTATTCGACTTTGATTATCCAGAGAATTACCCAATCAGAGTGCAGCATTGGAGGGTCAGGTCAATGGGTCAGGTAGCGTAGTGAGATAGGGTTAGAGAAGGAGTATGATCTAACACTAGTTATATCCCATAGCAGCCTGAGAGAGGTCTGAGTGTCTCACTCTAAAGGTGGGGTCTTCGATAAGCAGGCTGTCTTCATGGGGCATAGCCTCGGTGTCGAATAACTGGAGAGGAGCAGGATGGGTTAGGTTGGCATGGCTACCATTTAAATCTCATCTTAACTGATGTGATGGAAACATTTTGTCTCCTTGAGAGACAACATCTGAAAAGGCTGATATTACGGTATTTTCAGGATTCAACATTTGCAACTCATTTTGTCTTGGTATACATGCTCTCAACTAATTTCCACAGCTTTGGTGATAATACATAATTTAACATCTATCTGCTACCAGGTGAAAGCATAGTTCACTGGAAGAAAAGTTTGTGAAGCATTTGTTGGGAAAATGGCTTGAAACATACCTTTTCTAGCTGCTCTATGCAGATTGTGTGAACCACTATCTTGCAGGCTGCACACTTTTTCCGGGCTACAGATTTCTGCTGTGGTGACGAGATGAGTGAGAGAATATTATTTAATGACCCTTATCGTAGTAATACATGAAAACTTCCTGAATTAAATGACTTTCTTTTAACTTGATAATTCATGGTACAACCATAAACTTAAATAGACCGCTCTAGTGCCCCAAAGCCTGTTTTAGCATGAGCAGTGCAATTGAAAACTTTCACCATTTTGAAGAAGTCAACTTGGCGAGACTTCCTATGGGTTACGGAATAATTAATTCCATCAAGGTCCTCAGGAGGGATCAGCCAATGTAGTTAAGGGTGGAAATGTACTGCAGGTGGCAGTAAATTACCTACCTTGGTTTTATACCTGTGCAGACAACACACTCCAGGTGGCAGTATCCACCCTTAACTACTTTAAAATGAAGAAAGCCCTCAATGGAGCTGTCCATGTTGTCACAGAAGCCATATGGCACAGATGCAAAGAAGGGCCCTCCATCTACCTCTATGGGTGCAACACCCTCAAGATGGCAGCACTACTTCTGAGGTGAAGTGTGTTATGGTTCTGTGGACACCAGAGGGAGCCTCTACACAAGGGCTGCCAAACTCATTCCACGGAGGGCTGAGTGTTTTTGGTTTTTCCTTTCAATTAAGACCTAGAGAACCAGGTGAGGGGAGTTCCTTACTAATTAGTGACCTTAATTCATCAATCAAGTACAAGGGTGGAGCGAAAACACGCAGACACTCGACCAATCGTGGAATGAGTTTGACACGTGCTCTACACAAGGGTTTCCCAAACACCCAGGGTGTAGGTTTTGGTTTTTGCCCTAGCACTACACAGCTGATTCAAATAACCAACTCATCATCAAGCTTTGATTATTTGAATCAGCTGTGTAGTGCTAGGGCAAAACCCAAAACGTGCAGCAAGGGGGGGGTACCAGGACCGACTTTGGGAAACCCTACTCTACACAAACATTGGTTGGACACGGCTCTCCAACTCTGTTCCTGAGAGCTACCCTCCTGTAGGTTTTCGCTCCAACCCCAGATGTAACTTCTGATTAATCTAATCAACCTGCTAATTATTAAAATCAGATGTGAAAGAGTAGGGTTGGAGTGAAAACCTACAGGACGGTATCTCTCCAGGAACAGGGTTGGAGAGCCCTGCTCTAAGCGCTTGTATCTAGCATGTACAGTATATAGCACAGGTGTCAAACTCGTTCCACGGTTGGTCGAGTGTCTGCAGGTTTTCAATCCTCTCTTGTACTTGATTGATGAATTAAGGTCACTAATTAGTAAGGAACTCCCCTCACCTGGTTGTCTAGGTCTTAATTGAACGGAAAAACCAGAAACTAGCAGACACTATGGAATGAGTTTGACACCCCCTGGTATAGAGCGTTACATAAAAAAATACAAAAATGTCACACTGTGGATATCAACTAAATCTCATACAAATAATGCAATCAAAAAATACATCTGCATCATCTGGAGGAAAAAATACAAAAGATTGGGCTCGTTTTACAGGTTCTCTTCCTAGTTGCCCACTTTTTATAATCCCATCAGTTTTCCAAAACAATGAAGAGACAGTGTTTATGTTCATAACATGGCACCATTTCTCATACTGTTATGTTTACAGTTGCAGAGCGCTATTGAGCTATACAATCTGCATTCTCTAGAACTGTACTGAATGGTACCGGGTGGTATAAATCTGGACAGTATCATCCATTTACAGATGAAAAACAATGTGACAAGGAGTTAATACTCCCCCTCTTTTTGTTTAGGGATTCACTACAAATACATCTCCTCTAATGAGTTAATTCCTCCCTTCCTCTGGGCTCATTCCTGTCACAGCATCTGTGGCTTTGTAATGTCAGGCAGGGCCAGGGGTAGCTGCACACAAACACACTCACCAGTGTCTTGGCGAAGCAGTGCTGCTCTCCGACGTAACAGAAGTCCCCAGAGACATTGGTCTCAAACCAGATGTGCTCCCCATACACGGCGTTCTCCTGGAGGAAGAGGCGGAGTCTATTAAACACACCCCTTTTTTTACCCTCACAAATAGGAATCTCAGCTCGCTCATAGAATCCACTACCAAACAGTATAGTACCTCTGGGTAAACAAAGTACACTACTCTGAAACTCATTAGGGGCATGTAGTCCATTACGGGGTAAAAATCAATAAGCTGGGCCAGAGGCTGCACTTACGGTCCAGTCACAGCTGCTCCGGATCTCCCTGTCTGGGTCAAACTTGGCCAGGGCTGAGGCACTGGGCTGGGCAGACAGGTGCTGTAGACCCGATTTAGCGATGGCCTTCCTGAAATGACACAGACACAATACCTTTGAATGATTGCAATAACATCATTGAGATGACCCTCCCAGTGGGATACTGCATCACAACACCCGTAAACTGAAGTGCCTAACGGTAAACCCACTCTTCACTGATGAAAAAAGGTAGGCCATGATCAAAGAGAGAGGTTTAGCACACATGAGGAATAATGAATGGTACATCTGACGTCATACAATGGTACATCTGACGTCATCCTTCCCTTCCGGTAGGACCTTGTTGAGCTGATGTGCAGCCAGGTACAGAAGAGGTCTAGGTGGGTATTTGACAGGTTTGTGTGACTGAGACCCTGCATGAAAGGTGCTGTAGGAGTCACTCAACAAAAATCCTAGCTTACATGTCAGCAACACAAAAGGTCAGCAGAGTTTGGTTTGCAGTTACATACTGCAGCAGGCTTAGACACAAACACTTGCTTCAGACCAGGAAGTGTTGGTATGGTTGGACGGGCAGGAATGGCCAGTGACTTTGGCACGCATTTCCCCCTTCTATTGTCCGGATAAAACAAATAGTGTGGTCTAAAATATGCGCTGTGTATACAGACATTTCTGTGTGTATTCTGCCATAGAAGCCCTCCCCCCACCTCCCTAATACACACACTAACAAGCTCACAAAAGCATTGCCTGTGACCCAGGTAAAGGTAGGGGGGGTGTACATACGAGAGGAACCCACTCCAAGTCTCCAGGCGGGGGTCGTAGTAGGTGCCCTGCAGCGGGCTGAGGGACTCCCTGCGGCCCCTGGGTTTCCAGCAGGCGGAACAGTTCCTATACAGGGAAGGGGAGAAGTGGCGGGCCACTATAGAGCTCCTGCGTCTGGGTGGGGGGACTAGCCTGCCTGGCCAGGCACTGTTGGAGATGGTGGAGGGCCTCCGTAACTGGCTGGAGCGCCGGTAGCGCCCGTGCACACCGTAGGCCGCCCTGCTACGGTGCACCGCCTCCGCTGGCAGCAGGTGGGAGGAGTTACGGCGCAGGCAGCGCGGGGCGCGGATCAGGGGCCGGGGCTGGATGCTCTCCATCGTCAAGGCTGCCATACTATGAACCTGATTCCAGTCCTGCCATGGACACGTCCTCTCTCCCTCTGGATATGATGATGATGATGATGACGATGTCTCAGTCCCCTCTCGTTCACTCCCGCTGCCCTCCGACCTGGTGCTACAGTCTCTCTGACTGCAGCTGTCCCCCTCTGACTCGGAGCAGCTCTCAGTGCCCTCTCCTGACGCCCCCTCTCCGCCCTGCGCCCCCCTCTGCTGCTCCTCACTCATCTGGACCAGGCTGGCCAGCAGCATGGAGGGCCCCAGCAGGTGGGTGTCGATGGTGCGGAGCTTGGCGGCTTGCCGGCGGCGGACAGAGAAGCGAGGGTTGACACAGGCCACGGTGGTGCTGGAGCGACGCCTGTTGTAGTATCTGGTCCTCACTAGCTGGCCGCCTCCATGACAACAGTGCCCCCCGGTAACCTGGGGTAACCCCTGCACCTCGCTGGAGCGCCTGCGTTGCTTGTGAGCAGCGCAGGCCAAGCCCACACTGGAGCGTCTACGTCCCACATAACCAGACGGCAGGCCAACACTGGAGCGTCTTCGTTGGGCTTGAGCCGTCTGTGACAGGCCTACACTGGACCTTCTGCGTCCGACAGGACCTGTGAATGGCAGTCCCACACTAGAGCGTCTACGTTGGACCAGGCCAGCAGAGGGCAGTCCTACACTGGAGCGCCGGCGAGCCTTGCTTGTGGGCACTGCCACGCCAGGCCGTCTGTGTTGGCATTGCTCTGCCCCTTTCAGTCTAAAGTGCCGGCGGAAAAAGTTGTCCATGACAGCCCACAGCTTGTGGGTCCCTTTTTCACTGTCCCTCTGCAGTGGCTGTTGGTACAAACATCAGTCTGTCAGCAAAACCTTCAATACTGTACACAAGCCACTATCAAACTCTCATCAATAGGGATGCAGTACTGTTCTTTTTACCCCCGCGTGGAAAAGTTGAAATGTCTGAACTCATACACTGCTGCCAGAGAAGTTAAAGCACACGAGACTAATCTGGGCCTCGATGCTCAAAGAGAAACCTCAATTGGCTGACTAGTGATACTGTCAGTAACTGAATCTGCTTACAAAGGGACATTAGTCAACGCATCTAGAGCGATAACAGTTCCATTGTCCAGTACAAGCAACGTGCCCAGCTGCCCCGATTCAATAACTCACCACCTGTAACACTATACCTCGGTAGTGTTCTGTCTGGTGAAAGTAGAGCAGAGTCCAGGTCACCTATCACACGATAGCCGTTGTGACGCCACTACAGCACAAAGCCAGAGGATATATTTAGCAACTGCCTTTAATATTCTGTTCAATCACCTCATCAGATACGCCACATGACAGAACCAAAGAATGCGTCATTATCTAGTGACCCCAACAAGGCATTTCCCTCTGCCAACAATGAAAGGGAAAGGTGGATATCAACTTCATAAAGGAAATCATTGTTCTGATCATCTTTCCACTGATATCACAATCTGAACCATTGTCTACACAGTTGAGATGTAGAGAAGTAGGCCAAGGCTCAGGCAACCTCCGGAGGATCCAAAGCTGCTGTTTTACTGATCTCAGACCATCATAATCACACAGAGCCTCCTTCTCTGATTACATACAGACTGATACAGATACTCTTCACAGGAAGTGACATGTGTAGGTAGCAGAGGGGCTCAGCAGCATTAGCCTGTCAATGCTTTGATTCAAGCTGAAGACAAGCACCAACATCAAGGACCAACGTCTTCTCACATCCTGTGCCAGGCAGCTAATGCTAACAACAAATTAAGAAGATAGGTGTAGTATTTATGACAGATAGATCCTAGGCCCCTGTCAATGAAGTGTTGAGGATGAACCATTCAGTGAGTCACATGTATAGTGCATGGAAATGCTTATTTTCCTTTGAACTACTATACATGTCACAGATATTCTCGCTTCTCTCTACCTCTCTTGTGATTAAGGCTGGTTGTGGAGGAGAGATGTTGAAAAAAAGAAACACCCTCTTCATTTCAATCTGAATGGATTCCTAGAACCTGCCAAAGGATCCTTTGATCCTTCTCATCTCTTATTCTATTCATTAGAATAAGTAATAATAAAATGGACAAGAGAGTGGGTGGGGTGAGGAGGGATGTGGATGGGAGAGCAGCACAGCCAAGGCTGGGGATAAATGGACAAAGCGGAGTGGATATTGTTTCCGCCACACAAGCCTCATTAGTCCATCTGTAACGCAGCTTGAAGAGAGACATGAGAGAAGACCTAGTGAGAAAAATGATCACCTTCAGTCTCAGGTGATTCAAACATTTGCTTTAACCGCAGGGATTCATCCACAGGTCTTACAGCTACAGTATGTAAAGCGGACATACAAAATGTTTTATACGGTAAATGATTGGTAACTCATAGTAGGGTTTTTACACATACATCTATATGCAGAGAGACACTGTATTTGTTAATTATGAAATGGACTAAATCTCTCTATTGTATGGAGAGATTTAGTTCACCATGAGTGAACAGGATCGAGGCCTATTAGCTTGATGTCCTCTGACTGTGTACTGTCGCTGTCAGATTCATATATTTAAAAGGTCCAATGCAGCCATTTTTATCTCAATATCAAATCATTTCTGGGTAACAATTAAGCACCTTAATGTGATTGTTTTCAATTAAAATGTCAAAAATAAACATTAATAGCTTCTTAGCACATAGCAATTTCTCAAGCAAGAATTCTGCTAGGACTGTCTGGGAGTGTTCTGAGTGGGTATGGGAAAATTGAAAACGAGCTATTGGCAGAGAGATTTGGAACTCACTTTCTTATTGGTCTATTAACTAATTGAATGCCTGCTGCTGTCACCAGGCAGGCCAAAACATCCCACCAAAACATCTCAGGCTGTCTTTTCAAACAGCTCTTGCACTAAAAGGGCATTATCATAATTTTCACAGTATTATTCCAACCTCATAGTGTGGAAATACTGTACACATAAAACACAGGAAAACGACGTTTTTGACTGCACTGGGTCTTTAAACAAATATGATGGAAGTACATACTGAAAAATATTTCGGCCATCAGGCACACGAGGACAAGAGGGGCGCTCAGGGTTTCTGGCTCTAATATGAACCATCTCTTCAGTGTGTATTCCCAGCTTGGGTTTCCCACCCCCACGCCCACCCCTTGAGCATTCTGGGAGAAAGGGTCAAAGGTCATCTGGCTGAGGCCTCAAGCGTATGTGGCTGCATTCATATACAGTAGCGTTTAAATCATAGATCAGGGAAAATGCGACAGTCTTTCAAAACAGAACCACAGACACTGTCTTTGCCACGTTTTGACTTCCCAGCTATCTATGATAAATGTCATCACACTCCTGTACAGTTCTTGAATGGTTTTATCTGGAAACAGTGACATATTTATTATTATACCTAGGTAGTCACAATATATACCAATACCATAATACTGTATGGTAACCAACAGATACATTTAGCAAACCCCTGAGGTGACTATGATTAAACTTCTAGCTCAGTGTCACTGCATCAACTCTATGGCTAAGATACGCTCTAAATACAACACAAGGTCTCAAGTCCTTTAGATTGATCATTTCCTTTCCCACCCTGCTCTGCATACTAACTCTATGACGAGTTAAATACTGACTGTTTGATTGACAGATAGATAACAAGGTTACGGAAATAGATTGGTTACCATAGAAATAAGCTCAACGCATTCATGTTAGCCTTTCTATTCCTACATCCTCTCAAATATGTGCATTTAGCATTATGTACGTGCGTCACAGTGAGTGCATGCTGTGCAATACCTCAAAAGATTTATCGTTGAGAACTGCTTAAAAGCATTTGGTTTTCTATGGCACAATATTGTCACGATGACGAGTCCAAATCAATTTGAAATACAATGCATCCGAAAATAAACATACACAATACCATACACACACGTAACATAAATACACATAGGTCTACACACTCCCCACGCACACATTCCTATCTGTATTATGCACTCCATCCCTGGTAGATGAATTAGTCACAGGCTCTTCCCATGGCCTGATATGGATCGGGCTTAACAGAGCGTAGACTGACCCAGTATCAGCTGTTACGAAACCCCTACAGTACCTCCACTCCCTCTAATACCTAGCAAGTCAAATGGAGGAATGCAGCAAGAGATTCGAGTTACTGTGAATAACACAGGACTGTATTTGACTGGGACAGGTGGTATAACAACTGAGGTCTGGTGGGCTTTGTATCATTGAAGTATACATACTGTACTGTACTGGAGTCAATGTTTGAAGCTGTTATAAGGCAAACACCATACTGTATCGTGCAGGCAAAAGCTGGATGGGTTCATTGTCATCACGGTTGACAACTCTGTTGTGTCCTCCTCCCAGAGTGCAAAGAACCTTGGCGTGACCTTGGACAACACCCTGTCGTTCTCCGCTAACATCAAAGCGGTGACCCGATCCTGTAGGTTCATGCTCTACAACATTCGCAGAGTACGACCCTACCTTACACAGGTCCTAATCCAGGCACTTGTCATCTCCCGTCTGGATTACTGCAACTCGCTGTTGGCTGGGCTCCCTGCCTGTGCCATTAAACCCCTACAACTCATCCAGAATGCTGCAGCCCGTCTGGTGTTCAACCTTCCCAAGTTATCTCACGTCACCCCGCTCCTCCGTACACTCCACTGGCTTCCAGTTGAAGCTCGCATCTGCTACAAGACCATGGTGCTTGCCTACGGAGCTGTGAGGGGAACGGCACCTCCTTACCTTCAGGCTCTGATCAGTCCCTACACCCAAACGAGGGCATTGCGTTCTTCCACCTCTGGCCTGCTGGTCCCCCTACCTCTGCGGAAGCACAGTTCCCGCTCAGCCCAGTCAAAACTGTTCAATGCTCTGGCACCCCAATGGTGGAACAAGCTCCCCCACGACGCCAGGACAGCGGAGTCACTGACCACCTTCCAGAGACACTTGAAACCCTACCTCTTTAAGGAATACCTGGGATAGTATAAAAGTTATCCTTCCACCCCCACAAAAAATGTTTTGTGAAAAAAATACATAAAATAAAAAGATATGTAAAAACCATATACTCAAAAAAGTAAAAATTATAAAATTGTAAAGCGGTTGTCCCACTGGTTATCATAAGTTGAATGCACCAATTTGTAAGTCGCTCTGGATAAGAGCGTCTGCTAAATGACGTAAATGTAGTTGTATATACAAACCAACATTAAACCACAGAGCATTACCACACAAATGTGCATCCTTGTTGATATGCGTACTTGTGCTGTGGCTCTTACAATGGCTTTTTGTACGGAGCTTTGAATAGAATGCAAAAGTGACAGGGATATTTACATATATATTTACATTTTATATTTATATTATATTTATAATATATATTTAGACTTTCGGTTTAGTTTTTTCATTGGTCCTTCCATGGAATTCGTCATCAATGCAGCAGTGTTAATATTTCAACTAAACTTTCAATGAGACAAAGCGGTAAGAGGGTGGAAAACCCCATCCAAAGTGCTGATTTACATTTAACCAAATACCACAGACTGCTACAGTGGTGTTAACACTGGACACTTCAATGAACGTTCATGTATAGATGTTCACACCTGGATAGTGTGCATAACATCTGTCTACCTTAACAGCAACACTGCTGGGACAACATGGGGAACCAGAATCAGGTGAGGAGGGTGGAACTGGGGATCTACTCTACTCTGTGGGAGATTAGTGGGTAGCTAGCTACACTATATACACAAAAGTATGTGGACACGCCTTCAAATTAGCAGATTTGGCTATTTCAGCCATACCCATTGCTGACAGGTGTATACAATCGAGCAAACAGCCTGAAATCTCCATAGACAAATATTGGCAGGAAAATGGCCTTATTGAAGAGCTCAGTGACTTTCAATGTGGCACCGTCATAGGATGCCACCTTTCCAACAAGTCAGTTCATCAAATATCTGCCCTGCCAGAGCTGCCCCGGTCAACTGTAAGTGCTGTTATTGTTACGTGGAAACGTCTAGGAGCAACAACGGCTCAAGTGGTAGGTCACACAAGCTCACAGAACGGGACCGCCGAGTGCTGAAGCGCGTAAAAATCGTCTGTCCTTGGTTGCAACACTCACTACAGAGTCCCAAACTGCCTCTGGAAGCAACGTCAGCACAAGAACTGTTCGTCTGGAGCTTCATGAAATGGGTTTCCATGGCCGAGCAGCTGCACACAAGCCTAAGATCACCATGCGCAATGCCAAGCGTCGACTGGAGTGGTGTAAAGCTCGCCGCCATTAGACTCTGGAGCAGTGGAAACGCGTTCTCTGGAATGATGAATCACGCTTCACCATCTGGCAGTCTGACGGACAAATCTGGGTATGGCGGATGCCAGGAGAACGCTACCTGCCCGAATGCATAGTGCCAACTGTAAAGTTTGGTGGAGGAGGAATAATGGTCTGGGGCTGTTTTTCATGGTTTGGGCTAGGCCCCTTAGTTCCAGTGAAGGGAAATCTCAATGCTACAGCATATAATGACATTCTAGACGATTCTGTGCTTCCAACTTTGTGGCAACAGTTTGGGGAAGGCCCTTTCCTGTTTCAGCATGGCAATGCCGCCGTGCACAAAGCGAGGTCCATACAGAAATGGCTTGTCGAGATCGGTGTGGAAGAACTTGACTGGCCTGCACAGAGCCCTGACCTCAACCCCATCGAACACCTTTGGGATGAATTGGAATGCCGACTGCGAGCCAGGCCTAATTGCCCAACATCAGTGCCCGACGTCACTAATGCTCTTGCGGCTGAATGGAAGCAAGTCCCCGCAGCAATGTTCCAACATCTAGTGGAAAGCCTTCCCAGAAGAGTGGAGGCGGTTACAGCAGCAAAGGAGGGACCAACTCCATATTAACTCCATGATTTTGGAATGAGATGTTCGACGAGCAGGTGTTCACATACTTTTGGTCATGTAGTGTATATGACGCGGGACAGGAAGAGTACTGGGCTATTTATAGCACCCCCTCTGTTTATATCCCCCTGGCTGTTCTCTCACTGCTGCCGACTCCCGCCCGCTGCATCCCGCCATTCTCCACATCACAGATAAGAGTCAAAGAGACTACCTCCTGCTATGCCTCACAGATAGAGAGGGAGAGAATCAGTGTACATCAGTGACAGAGAAGGGGTGGGGAGAGAAAGAGAGAGATTCTAATCATTCTAATAATTAGCTGGTTGATGAGCTGAATCAAGTTCGTTACAACCGGGGTTGGTGTGAAAACCTACAGGAGGGAAGCTCTCCATGCCTGCTGTGTTGAGGCATAAGCCCATCAGCTCATCAACCCAGTCTGAGCTGGGTAACCACAGCAACCTGTGCCTCTAGATTACTGAGGCGTGCTCCAATGAGGCCGGTATCATGGAGCCATCATCCAGGTCAATGTGCCTGGGTTAGGGATGGGCATCAGGCCAAGTGTGTGCCCCCACTGCCCCGGCTCCTGATCGATCTGGACATCCTGGTCTGGTAAATGCATTAATACCACAGGGGCCAATGTAAATGAGACAGTACCAGATTCTAATAAGCATCATGCCTCAAACCAAGCTGCATCAAGACTAGCTGCATCTAGGGGGACTACCTGTGTGGCCAGGGATGAGTGTAATCACATCTACTGTTGTACTGTAAATGTTATGGCTTTGTTATGACCCTCAGTATAGTGATGTGATTTTAACTGAGGGAGATTTGAAAGGGTCTTGATAAGCCTGCGGCTGTGATAAATTGCACATGCCTTAGGATTTACCCTATCACGCAAAGCAGCTGAAAGTGATTACTTGTCCCATTAAGGTTCCACAAATGCAGGAATTAAATCACCAAATTGTTTACAAACAAATGTACAATAATCAATTCAAGGTACCCTCCGATAGAAGTAGGCTAAACGTGAACCGTATCCTAAGT
This sequence comes from Coregonus lavaretus, assembly GCF_964263955.1. Lineage (NCBI taxonomy): Eukaryota > Metazoa > Chordata > Actinopteri > Salmoniformes > Salmonidae > Coregonus > Coregonus lavaretus. The sequence goes on along the minus strand of NW_028163903.1, from coordinate 9,961 downwards.
GCATATGCGCACGGAAATGTTTATGAAAGAATTGTTTTATTTTGTTTCCATGAAGAGGCTCCATTCAATATGTCACAAAACGGATTAACCAACGTTTTTTAAAAAGTCACTCTCACATGGTAGCTTTCAAATGTCCCTGCAAAGCAGCAGTACAGTGCAGTATGCGAGCTGTGCTCAGTGTGAGCCTGAGCCATGTTGACAGTATGGTGTGAGAGAATGGAGTCGAGAGGGAGTGTCAGTAAAAATAAATTAGGTTACAGTGCGTTTACCAGTGGACCTGAGAAACAGAGGAGGACTGTTTTTGTTTCCATTCTGAGTTATGGACCTTAGGCCTTGTGCCCAGCCTGCAAATGAAGTCACTCCGCTGTGAGCCCAACGTTGAGTCAGAATGTCTTACTCTTAGTAATTAGTAGATTATCGACTTTCCTTTCTGCGGAGGAGAAGTTGATGCGACAGCAGAGAAAAACAGTTTTAGCTGTTATCTGGTTTTATCCTCCATGGGAAAAGAGAAGTGAGGGTTACAGCCAGCAAATACCACCACTGAAAAATATCCCCATAACTAGCCTATTCAATTAAATATTTACATGTAAAACGTACAAAGGTCAGTTGGAATAAATAGCCATGGAGCGCTTGTCCTCCAGCATCGCATAGTGCGTGATAATAGGGGCTGTCAAGAATGAAGCCTTAATGCTGCTGCCCTCGGTTTGTTAAACACACCAATGTTATATGAGGATAATGGAGCGTACAGCATGACCATAAATGTATACTTTTCCTTTCACTGTAATCAAAAGTAAATGTCACCATCTTGGCACGTCTGTGGATACATCTCCCTTAGATCCTCTGAAGGCACTTGTCTTGATGATAAATCCCCCTGTGGAGAGGGAGACTTGGACGTGTCCTAGAAAGCCTCTGGGAAAATGCCTAATCTAGACTGCGTTAACTCTTCCAGGGTAGGTTGCGTTAACTCTCCCAGGGTAGGTCGTCCTCTAGGACAGTGTCAAATAACTAAGCTACCCTTACATAATGGATGTGTAGTGAACTGAAATATTGCCTGAAGGTCTGTTGACAGATATGGCAAGGAATAATTCCCAGATTGCAGAAATGATGCACCGGGGGCTGATTTCACAAACATAGTGCTCTGTGCTCTACATGTCTCCACTCTCCATCCCTATATAGGTCTGACTCCTCTCTCCATCCCTTGACATAAACATCCATTAATCCAGCTTCAGCACAACACTACAGGGAGGGAGGCACTGGAACAGTCTGGCTTGCTGGCACAGCCTGATGGGAGCTCAGAGAGCACACTATTTCCACAGCCATGTCAACATAGATAGCATGGCGAATAGTATCGGCTACTGTAATTTATGGAGGGAAAATTAAACTGCTCATCTGTAGTAGATGGCAACTGAGGTTTCTCACAGACTGGACAGAATGGGACGACAGACTGGACCAGTGACCCTTTGGTCCAGGATCAGATCAGAAGCATGGCCTGGTCCATAATCCTTTCCCCTATACTGTGGTGTCACTCAGCACAGCACAGGCAGGACAGCACAGGACAGGACAACACAGGACATGACAACACAGGGCTGAACCCCGATCAATGGCTCAAGGCAGGAGTTTCCACTACAACAGCAGCGTCAGTGACAGTGATGGTTGTTGTTCACCACAATTTGATTGTTATCCGCCTTTCTCCAGTTTAGTAGTCAGTCAGTATGCATATACACTGAGTGTCCAAATCATTAGGAACACCTGCTCTTTCCATGACATAGACTGACCAGGTGAAAGCTATGATCCATTATTGATGTCACTTGTTAAATCCACTTCAATCAGTGTAGATGAAGGGGAGGAGACAGGTTAGAGAAGGACTTTTAAGCCTTGAGACAATTGAGACATGGATTGTGTATGTGGACCATTCATTTACATTTTAGTCATTTTAGCAGACGCTCTTATCCAGAGCGACTTACAGTTTAGTGAGTGCATACATTTTTCATACATTCATTCATTCAGAAGGTGAATTGGCAAGACAAAAGATTTAAGTGCCTTTGAACGGGGTATGGTAGTAGGTGCCAGGCGCACCGGTTTGAGTGTGTCAAGAACTGCAAAACGATTGGGGTTTTCTTGCTCAAAAGTTTCCCGTGTGTTTCAAGAATGGTCCACCACCCACAGGACATCCAGCCAACTTGACACAACTGGGAAGCATTGGAGTCAACATGGGCCATGCCCTGACGTATTGAGGCTGTTCTGAGGGCAAAAAGGGGTGCAACTCAGGTGTTCCTAATGTTATGTACGCTCAGTGTATTTATTTGACGCTTAGGTATTCCTATTGGTTGGTTGAATTTACACATCAATAAGGTGTTATGCCATTGAGTTACCAGCCTCAGAAATTGCAGCCCAAATAAATGCTTCACAGAATTCAAGTAACAGACATTTTTGACTGGTACTAATATATATATATATATATATATATATATATATATATATATATATATATATATATATATATATACACATATATACACACACACACATACATACATACATACATACATACATACATACATACATACATACCAGTCCAAAGTTTGGACACACCTACTCATTCAAGGGGTTTTCTTTATTTTTACTATTTTCTACATTGTAGAATAATAGTGAAGACATCAAAACTATGAAATAACACATATGGAATCATGTAGTAACCAAAAAAGTCTTAAACAAATCAAAATATATTTGAGATTTGAGATTCTTCAAATAGCCACCCTTTGCCTCGATGACAGCTTTGCACACTCTTGGCATTCTCTCAACCAGCTTCACCGGGAATGCTTTTTCAACAGTCTTGAAGGAGTTCCCACATTTGCTGAGCATTTGTTGGCTGCTTTTCCTTCACTCTGTGGTCCAACTCATCCCAAACCATCTCAATTGGGTTGAGGTCTGGGGATTGTGGAGACCAGGTCATTGATGCAGCACTCCATCATTCTCCATCTTGGTAAAATAGCACTTACACAGCCTGGAGGTGTGTTGGGTCATTGTCCTGTTGAAAAACAAATGATAGTCCCACTAAGCCCAAACCAGATGGGATGGCGGATCGCTGCAGAATGCTGTGGTAGCCATGCTGGTTAAGTGTGCCTTGAATTCTAAATAAAATCACAGACAGTGTCACCAGCAAAGCACCCCCACACCATAACACCTCCTCCTCAATGCTTTACGGTGGGAAATACACTTGTGGAGATCATCCATTCACCCACACCACGTCTCACAAAGCCACGGCGGTTTGAATCAAAAACCTTAAATTTGGACTCCAGACCAAAGGACAAATTTCCACCGGTCTAATGTCCATTGCTCGTGTTTCTTGGCCCAAGCAAGTCTCTTCTTATTATTGGTGTCCTCTGAACAGTTGATGTTGAGATGTGTCATTTACTTGAACTCTGTGAAGCATTTATTTGGGCTGCAATCTGAGGTGCAGTTAATTGCAGATTTCTGAGGCTGGTAACTCCAATTAACTTATTTTATTTTATTTTAGTCATTTAGCAGACGCTCTTATCCAGAGCGACTTACAGGAGCAATTAGTCCTTTGCAGCAGAGGTAACTCTGGGTCTTCCATTTCTGTGGCGGTCCTCATGAGAGCCAGTTTCATCATAGCGCTTGATGGTTTTTGCGACTGTACTTGAAGAAACTTTCAAAGTTCTTGAAATTTTCCAGATTGACTGACCTTCATGTCTCAAAGTTATGATGGACTGTCATTTCTCTTTGCTTATTTGAGCTGTTCTTGCCATAATATGGACTTGGTCTTTTAACAAATAGGGCTATCTTCTGTATACCAACCTTACCAAAGGGTGGCTATTTGAAGAGTCTCAAATATAAAATATATTTTGATTTGTTTAACACTTTTTTGGTTACTACATGATTCCATATGTGTTATTTCATGGTAAATAGTAAAAATTAAGAAAAAAAGTAAGATCACATCTGTTACACTGGTGCCGAGTCCAGTCTTCTTGTCATCGTAGGACATCTGTTACATATGCAAACAAACAGTAGATTAGCTACTGATGTATATTGATGTTTTCCTATGTATATGCATGCTTGATAGCCATGATATCATTACACTGACTCTCTTCTACTCTGTAACAACTACCGTAGGCTGCAGTTCTAAAATACTGATCTTTCCCACCTTGCTCAATGCCCATACAAATGCACAATTAGTCACAATTAGTCAAGAGAACATTGAGTCATTTACATTTCCCACATGATTACCCTAATGTTGTAATTGGATTGTAATCTATCAGAAATGTTACAATCCTCTTTATTCAAGCCATTTCCCCAATGTCGTGTACACTACTCTACAACTATTCTAGGGTAGCCTACATTACACTCTTATACACATACCTTATGGCGTAACCCTAAAATTAGTATCATGAAGTACAACTGTTGCCTGACAGAGGCCCATTGTGTACGTCTGAGACCAGCCCCTGTCATTTTTGGAAACACCGTCACCAAACATCTGTTGCTGATCATGCTGATCTAATGGATGACAGTGTGGTATCTGACACAAATCAACTTATTACACACTGGAGTCTGATATTTCCACGGATTACCATTCTCTGAAATGTAATATGAACTGTAGTTTGAGAAAAACACCAGGAGAGGCGGAACGAGTGATGCCCCCTGTTCTGTTGGTCAATCAGCGTGGGAAAACAACGCCAGTCCAAGGTTGTGTCTGTCTGTCTGTTTGCCTGTCATCCAACCCTCCACAGCCAAACTACTAGGGGCCCCTGGGAAAAGGTACAATAGATCTCTCTCCTAATACTGTCCATCTCCAAAGAAAACAAGATCTACTTCATCACAGTACAACCAGATATAGTTTGTTTTCTTTGACTGCAAATGGTTGGCAACCAATTTTACGGATGGTAAATGTTTTTGTACTCAATGAAAAACAAATATGGTTTGTGTAATGCACAAAACCCCTCTGTTAGTCTTGACAGCGTGAACAGTTTAAAATGAACCACATGAATAGAAAACACTATATGACCACTTATATTCACGACAGCTGAATGCATTTTTCCTCTGAATACAGTGTCATTTCATTATGAGTAAACTAAGCAATTTCAGTATGTCCTTTTTCAAATGTACAACTGTACAAAAACAGGTCTGTACACGTCTTCTCAACTACAACTCACAAAGAAAAAGCACAATGGAATACATTAGACTATGAACCAGTATAAGCAACAATTGTTCCTACTCCTATGCTGTTCTCAGAAAATACACATTAATCAAAACATTCAAGAGTGATGGATAGAGCGAGTGACACCCTTCAAAGAGCACAATCAGACAGCTTTATCATTAGTCCAAACACTTGTTGTTTTGCCACCACAATGCCTCTGTTCCATCAACAAACCCTTCTCTGGCAGCGTACACCCTTGTGTGGAAAATCAAACAGCAGATTAGCTGCTACACTATATCCACAGTATACACACCAACTGAAGCCCTCAAGGGACAAAAAGATACAGTACTGCATTAGAAATAGTATAAGCAATAACAACGTAATATTTGGCAAGCATACACCAGTAAATTAAATTGATATGATTCAAAATACAACCTGATGGAAGCAGGTAAACAACCATCCACGGCTTTCCCCAGTTTGTCTGTCTAACTTTTAGTCCATGTGTGACCGAGTGAGAGGGAAAGAAAGAGAGCGAGCAACAACGGAGCGGTTCATGTGGAGGCAGACTTGTTGGAAGGGGAGTGTCGGGGGGGGGGGGGGGGGGGTGAGAGACGGGGGAGGGGACGAGGTGAACGGTTACACTACAATAACTCTGGTAATAGAGCACACTTCCTCGATGAGCCGTTTACTAGTGTTAATGCTCTCTCATACGTACGTAAACTGAATGCACAACCTGTTTTTACAGGTTTTAATTTCGCTTTAAAGAGTGACTGCCTTTAAAAAGCAACGAATACCTTTAAAAACAGCCTGTGTGGCATCGATATGAGTCAGAAACAGTTATTCTAGCGTCAAAATTGATTACAAAGTGTAAATAGGATCATTTCGGTCATAAAGTCAGTCTCGTCTAAAACTGAGTTTGGAACATCTGTGCGACACAACGGGTAAATGAAGGTTGGGTTTTAATTTGATGTCCATTTGCGCACTGACATGGGGTAAACAGCTGCGGTGATTGCTCTCTATCCAATAGCTATGACAGTGAGACAAACATGCCCAGCAGTTCTGACTTTGTTTACATAAGACAACACATCGCAACAGAAAAACACACGTGCCAATTGGCGTGTTCAGTGGCTCTTTAACACACTGTATTAGCTGGCACATGCAAGACACTGTTAGAAACACATAGGTGTGGTTGCATCAAGTTTATTAACCCCTCTGCCGGTCACTCTCTAAGGTAAATCCATTTAAATTCTATCACTATTTGATAGCACTGTTTGATTTGAACGAAACCTTCCATATATACAGTATTTACCCATTGTAGAAGTGCTCAAGAGATAAAGGTGCTCAAGCCCATTTTGCATACACCACCATAGCATGAGACAACCATGTCTTCATCACTGGAAAAGAGAAACGGTTGAGACTGGTTTCATTGAAACGCTTACAAACAGGGTTGTCAAACTATTTTATAATTACAGGGGATTCAAAATAAATCAAATACAAATAGCAATTTGTTCACCTTTAACCTCAATTATCAACAAATACATAAAACAATATTTTTTTCTTCATGTTCGCATATGTTGTAGCTTAGACCCTGTTTTACATCATCTAAGGTTTTTGTGTTGTGCCCGCCATCGGTTGAGACACAACACGCTCTTGAATACAGGGTGGGTATCATGTTTTGGCTGATAAATGTACTAAAATGGGAATACAATTTCAATTTCAACTTTCAAATGGCACCACCAGACTGGACCAGTGACCCTTTGGTCCAGGATCAGATCAGAAGCCTGGCCTGGTCCATAATCCTTTCCCCTATACAAATGGTACCACCAAGAGATGTTTTAAATGATACTGTCAATCCTTCATAAGAAACCTATTGAAATCATAGAAATATAGATAGACTAGACATGACCATTTATGTTGACATTCGACAGTGGGTGGACCGGCGGCCATCTTTGTGGTAGTAATTGTGGTGTACCAGCTAAATTGCCGTGTTCTGAATCGATAGGTCGATTCTTTGAATTCTATTTCTATGATTGAAATGACACCCATCCCTGTATTCAAGAGCATGTTATGTCTCAACCAATGGCGGGTACAACAAAAAAACCTCAGATGATCTGAAATAGGGTCTAAGTTACAACATATGCAAAGAAAAATAATTGGAGTTTACGCGTTTTCAGATAGTGTTAAATGTTAAATGTTTAAAAATGACAATTTTTATTCCAAACAATTTTTTACAATAAATAATAAAATAGTTTGGCAACACTGTTTGTAACCGTTTAAATGATATCGAACTCAACCATTTATTTTTTCCAGTGATAAAGACACGGATGTCTCATGGTAAAGTGGGGTTTGCAAAATGGTGGAACTTTGTTTTGGCATTCAGGTTTAAAAAGTCACTTTCTGACAACGTCTTCCATGGAAAGTTTTGTTTAAATCAAAAGGGGTGCTGTCAAAAAGTGATTGAATTCAAATGGATTTACCCTCTAGTTTAATCTCTCTAATGCACTTGCTCTAAGATAATAAAGACAACAATGCTATGCCCATCAGAACCAAATTACTGACCAACATTGCTTTTGAGGTCTAGCTTTGGCAAGTACTGTCTGTTCAGTGATATTAATGTCCCAGTGTTCCACAGGTATTCAAATAAATATTCGTGCCACATGTGACTTTAATACTGCACAGATGTCCTTCTCTCTACGTTGGAGTGTCCCCTCAACTGACCCACAGGAAAGGTTGTATCTGACACACACACACACACACACACATCAAATCACATTTTATTTGTCACATGCGCCGAATACAACTGGTGTAGACTTTACCGTTGAGTGCAGAGTTTAAAATAGTAACACAAGAGGAATAAAACAAAATACACAAGAATGTAGCTATATACAGGGAGAACCAGATCAATGTGCAGAGGTGCGATGTACTTCAGGTAGATACTGTACAGTTGAAGTCGGAAGTTTACATACACCTTAGCCAAATACATTTCAACTCAGTTTTTCACAATTCCTGACATTTAATCCTAGTAAAAATTCCCTGTCTTAGGTCAGTTAGGATCACCACTTTATTTTAAGAATGTGAAATGTCAGAATAATAGTAGAGAGAATGATTTATTTAACCATTTTGTCACAACTTTGGAAGTATGCTTGGGGTCATTGTCCATTTGGAAGACCCATTTGCGACCAAGCTTTAACTTCCTGACTGATGTCTTGAGATGTTGCTTCAATATATCCACATAATTTTCCTTCCTCATGATGCCATCTATTTTGTGAAGTGCACCAGTCCCTCCTGCAGCAAAGCACCCCCACAGCATGATGCTGCCACCCCCGTGCTTCACGGTTGGGATGGTGTTCTTCGGCTTGCAAGCACCCCCTTTTTCCTCCAAACATAACAATGGTCATTATGGCCAAACAGTTCTATTTTTGTTTCTTCAGACCAGAGGACATTTCTCCAAAAAGTACGATCTTTGTCCCCATGTGCAGTTGCAAACCGTAGTCTGGCTTTTTTATGGCGGTTTTGGAGCAGTGGCTTCTTCCTTGCTGAGCGGCCTTTCAGGTTATGTCGATATATGACTCGTTTTACTGTGGATATAGATACTTTTGTACCTGTTTCCTCCAGCATCTTCACAATGTCGTTTGCTGTTGTTCTGGGATTTATTTGCACTTTTCGCACCAAAGTACGTTCATCTCTAGGAGACAGAACACATCTCCTTCCTGAGCGGTATGACGGCTGCGTGGTCCCATGGTGTTTATACTTGCATACTATTGTTTGTACAGATGAACGTGGTACCTTCAGGCGTTTGGAAATTGCTCCCAAGGATGAACCAGACTTGTGGAGGTCTACAAATTTATTTTGATTTCCCATGATGTCAAGCAAAGAGGCACTGAGTTTGAAGGTAGGCCTTGAAATACATCTACAGGTACACCTCCAATTGACTCATTTTCTTGGATTTTCCAAGCTGTTTAAAGGCACAGTCAACTTAGTGTATGTAAACTTCTGACCCACTGGAATTGTGATACAGTGAATTATAAGTTAAATAATCTGTCTGTAAACAATTGTTGGAAAAATTACTTGTGTCATGCACAAAGTAGATGTCCTAACCGACTTGCCAAAACTTTAGTTTGTTAACAAGATGGTTGAAAAACGAGTTTTAATGACTACAACCGAAGTGTATGTAAACTTCCGACTTCAACTGTACATGAAGGCTGGGTAAAGTGACTAGACATTAGGATAGATAATAATACGAGTAAAATAAAGAACAGAGTAGCAGCAACAAATGATGAGTGTAAAAGTGTGTGTGTGAGTGTGCGTGTGCATGTATGTGTGTTTGTGTTGTGTCGGTATGCGTGTGTGTTATGTGTGTGTGTGCGTATGTAGTGTATGTGAATATGTGTGGGTTTTGTGTGGGAGTGTTAATTTAGTATGTGTGAGTGAGTGTGTATATGGTGTGTATATTTATAGTCTAGTAAATGTGCATAGGGTCAGTGCAAGATAGTTCGGGTACCATTAATTCACTATATAGCAGTCTTATGGCTTGGGGGAAAAGTTGTCAAGGAGCCTGTTGGTCCGATAAACGGCACTCCGGTACCGTTTTCCGGATGGTAGCAGAGTGAACAGTCTATGGCTTGGGTAACTGGAGCCTTCTTCAGACACCGCCTGATATAGAAGTCCTGGATGGCAGGGAGTTCGGCCCCAGTGATGTACTGGGCTGTCCACACCACCCTCTGTAGCGCTTTGCGGTCAAGGGTGGTGCATTTGCCATACCAAGCGGTGATGCAGCCAGTCAAGATGCTCTTGATGGTGCAGCTG
>NW_028163904.1:0-20499 GCF_964263955.1 Coregonus lavaretus | reverse complement strand
AGAGAGAGAAGAGAGAGAGGAGAGAGAGAGAGAGAGAGAGAGAGAGAGAGAGAGAGAGAGAGGAGAGAGAGAGAGAGAGAGAGAGAGAGAGAGAGAGAGAGAGAGAGAGAGAGAGAGAGAGAGAGAGAGAGAGAGAGAGAGAGAGAGAGAGAGAGAGAGACACACAGAGGTGTGGTGTCAGAGGAGGGAGGAGCTTTCAATAGAGGAAAAAAGAGCTCTTCAGAAACACCCAGCTGTCAAACACTGTCTAACTGTTGATGGTTTAGTAGGACTGAGAGTAGCTGACAGACAAGCTGTTGTGGACCTGTGCTTGGTAGTATCGTAAAGTCACTAAAACAGTATAGTAACTGTGATAGTAAAGTAACTTTAACAGCATAGTAACTGTAATGGTAAAGTTACTTTAACATTATAGTAACACTGGTAGTAAAGTAACTTTAACAGTATAGTAATTGAGGAGTAACTGTCCAGAATGAAGATACTCCATGTTGTCTCATGCTGTCTCCTCTCAGGTGAGTTGTCTGTCTGTCTGCCTGTCTGCCTGTCTGTCTGTCTGTCTGTCTGTCTGTCTGTCTGTCTGTCTGTCTGTCTGTCTGTCTGTCTGTCTGTCTGTCTGTCTGTCTGTCTGTCTGTCTGTCTGTCTGTCTGTCTGTCTGTCTGTCTGTCTGTCTGTCTGTCTGTCTGTCTGTCTGTCTGTCTGTCTGTCTGTCTGTCTGTCTGTCTCTATTTCTGTAGTCTGTATCAGTTTCTATAGTACTAGACTGTCTGTCTATAGTCTGTATCAGTTTCTATAGTACTAGACTGTGTACTGTCTGTCTGTAGTCTGTATCAGTTTCTATAGTACCATGATAGTACCTGATATGATGACTTTTGATACAAGATTATTAATGTTTGTAAACTCCTGAGCTGCATGTGGGAGAGAGGACAAGGACACGCAATGTGTTATAGAGGTCACTGGTGAGTGACAGAGGGTTGGTGTGCCAAGATAGATTGGGGGCCACTTGGGCTAATCTTAGAAGGTGTACGTGATGGAATGGCCTGGCCATACGTACTACATAGTACATACTAGGGTGACACACGATACCATGTATGGGGATCCTATTGTAGGAGATGAGTGACACTCAATGATGGTTGGCAGATGATGGACAGAAGTAGCTCGGAGAGCATAATATAAACTGAGAGATTTTCTATGGAAGTCATATGACAAGAGGCTACGTCCGTACCGCCCTTTCATTGAATCCAGTACTGCATTAAATAACGATGAATCAACTCTCCATCTGTGTCCCATCCTGAAGTACTCGATACCAGAGAAACTCGTCATAACAGTACTATAGATAATGCAGTATACAGTGGGGGAAAAAAAGTATTTAGTCAGCCACCAATTGTGCAAGTTCTCCCACTTAAAAAGATGAGAGAGGCCTGTAATTTTCATCATAGGTACACGTCAACTATGACAGACAATATGAGAAAAATTAATCCAGAAAATCACATTGTAGGATTTTTAATGAATTTATTTGCAAAGTATGGTGGAAAATAAGTATTTGGTCAATAACAAAAGTTTCTCAATACTTTGTTATATACCCTTTGTTGGCAATGACACAGGTCAAACGTTTTCTGTAAGTCTTCACAAGGTTTTCACACACTGTTGCTGGTATTTTGGTCCATTCCTCCATGCAGATCTCCTCAAGAGCAGTGATGTTTTGGGGCTGTCGCTGGGCAACACGGACTTTCAACTCCCTCCAAAGATTTTCTATGGGGTTGAGATCTGGAGACTGGCTAGGCCACTCCAGGACCTTGAAATGCTTCTTACGAAGCCACTCCTTCGTTGCCCGGGCGGTGTGTTTGGGATCATTGTCATGCTGAAAGACCCAGCCACGTTTCATCTTCAATGCCCTTGCTGATGGAAGGAGGTTTTCACTCAAAATCTCAAGATACATGGCCCCATTCATTCTTTCCTTTACACAGATCAGTCGTCCTGGTCCCTTTGGAGAAAATCAGCCCCAAAGCATGATGTTTCCACCCCAATGCTTCACAGTAGGTATGGTGTTCTTTGGATGCAACTCAGCATTCTTGGTCCTCCAAACACGACGAGTTGAGTTTTTACCAAAAAGTTCTATTTTGGTTTCATCTGACCATATGGCATTCTCCAAATCCTCTTCTGGATCATCCAAATGCACTCTAGCAAACTTCAGACAGGCCTGGACATGTACTGGCTTAAGCAGGGGGACACGTCTGCACTGCAGGATTTGAGTCCCTGGCGGCGTAGTGTGTTACTGATGGTAGGCTTTGTTACTTTGGTCCCAGCTCTATGCAGGTCATTCACTAGGTCCCCCCGTGTGGTTCTGGGATTTTTGCTCACCGTTCTTGTGATCATTTTGACCCCACGGGGTGAGATCTTGCGTGGAGCCCCAGATCGAGGGAGATTATCAATGGTCTTCCATTTCCTAATAATTGCTCTCACAGTTGATTTCTTCAAACCAAGCTGCTTACCTATTGCAGATTCAGTCTTCCCAGCCTGGTGCAGGTCTACAATTTTGTTTCTGGTGTCCTTTGACAGCTCTTTGGTCTTGGCCATAGTGGAGTTTGGAGTGTGACTGTTTGAGGTTGTGGACAGGTGTCTTTTATACTGATAACAAGTTCAAACAGGTGCCATTAATACAGGTAACGAGTGGAGGACAGAGGAGCCTCTTAAAGAAGAAGTTACAGGTCTGTGAGAGACAGAAATCTTGCTTGTTTGTAGGTGACCAAATACTTATTTTCCACCATAATTTGCAAATAAATTCATAAAAAATCCTACAATGTGATTTTCTGGAGAAAAAAAATATCAATTTGTCTGTCATAGTTGACGTGTACCTATGATGAAAATTACAGGCCTCTCTCATCTTTTTAAGTGGGAGAACTTGCACAATTGGTGGCTGACTAAATCCTTTTTTCCCCACTGTATACGGGGACAGCCTGTCTCCACTATAAAACTGTCTCCTTCAGTACAGACTCTGATGCTAGTAACCACCCATACACTCACCTTACAGATGTAGATACCTCATAGATGTACTGCACCATTAAACACTCTGCTACATACTTAGGTTGTAGTCATTGAAACTCATTTTTCAACCACTCCACACATTTCTTGTTAACAAACTATAGTTTTGGCAAGTCGGTTAGGAAATCTACTTGTGCATGACACAAGTAATTTTTCCAACAATTGTTTACAGACAGATTATTTCACTTATAATTCACTGTATCACAATTCCAGTGGGTCAGAAGGTTACATACATTAAGTTGACTGTGCCTTTAAACAGCTTGGAATATTCCAGGAAATGATGTCATGGCTTTAGAAGCTTCTGATAGGCTAATTGACATCAATTGGAGGTCTACAATTGGAGGTGTACCTGTGGATGTATTTCAAGGCCTACCTTCAAACGCAGTGCCTCTTTGCTTGACATCATGGGAAAATCAAAAGAAATCAGCCAAGACCTCAGAAAAACATTTGTAGACCTCCACAAGTCTGGTTCATCCTTGGGAGCAATTTCCAAACGCCTGAAGGTACCACGTTCATCTGTACAAACAATAGTATGCAAGTATAAACACCATGGGACCATGCAGCCATCATACCGCTCAGGAAGGAGACGTGTTCTGTCTCCTAGAGATGAATGTATGTTGGTGCAAAAAGTGCAAATTAATCCCAGAACAACAGCAAAGGACCTTGTGAAGATGCTGGAGGAAACAGATACAAAAGTATCTATATCCACAGTAAAACGAGTCCTACATCAACATAACCTGAAAGGCCGCTCAGCAAGGAAGAAGCCACTTCTCCAAAACCGCCATAAAAATGCAGGAGTACGGTTTGCAACTGCACATGGGGACAAAGATCGTACTTTTTGGAGAAATGTCCTCTGGTCTGATGAATCAAAAATAGAACTGTTAGGCCATATTGACCATCGTTATTTTGGAGGAAAAAGGGGGTTGCTTGCAAGCCGAAGAACACCATCCCAACTGTGGGAAATTATTCTGTGCTGTTAGCTTAATAAGAAAGCATTAATGATTAAACATAATAGGTTTGTGCTGTACTGATATAGACTGTTTAATATAACAAGCTGTGATTAATGTGGGGAACTGTTGGGGGGTAGGCTGAGATAAGACTTGTGTCTCACATACACAAACACAGCCTCTTTGTTAAACCGCTCAAGGACATGTGTTCTGCTACAAAGATGTCTGAGGTTGCTGACTTTGTAAAGATAACAACTAATGCCTGACAACAGTGGAGCACCAAGGGGCTGGGACCAGCCTGTGCGCCAACGATAGGCTGAGTAAGTCTAAACCACGCTCAGGCTCTACTCTGATAGGCCAGCAGGGAGCGGGAACTATCTCTGTCAGAGTATTTAAAGAAGAACTTATGACAATGGCTCAGTTCTCTGTCTGCCCTGTGTGGTATTTCAGTGGACCCGTATATACGAACATCATATTTACCATTGAAGTGTTTTGCATTAATTAAAATACTAGTCTATTTTAGAAGACGTGTATTGACCTCTTTTGTTCCCAATACCAGATTTGAATTGACGCAACTTATCAATTGGTGACCTCCGACTGTGATCTGGTAGAAGGGACTTCGCTGGGTATTGTCCGGCCCATTGGACATCTCTGTCATTGGACGGTGTGTTTCACAAAGAGTCCGGACTACTAAAAACAGGTAAGCAGACACCTATTGTTATATAACTGAAGTTCTGCACATTGGCTTCATCCAAATTAATTTTGTGAAACACCTGTTTGATGTAAGTGAACTAAATTATGAATTATTATACGAATTATTATGAGTAGATAAGCACCATATTGTGACATGCAAACCTGTGGTGAATGTGATGTTAAACCATGGTACCATAGAGTATTGTTCCACCGGCAAGGTCCGTAACTGCGGGGGTACGGCTAGGTTCGGGGAAAATACTGAAATCTATCGGCAAGGTCCGTAACTACGAGGGTATGGCTAGGTTCGAAGATACAGGGAATAATTTACTTAGATACTAGCGACTGGCAAGGTTCGTAACTAAGAGGGTACGGCTAGGTTCAGTGGAGTATTTTTTAGATAGGGAGGAGGATAGTAGGCAAGGTTGAATTTGACAATGTAAAGGTAAAGATAATGAATAGTCAATATAACTAAATTGAAATGTATTGAACTGATATAACTGAACTGTAACATTTGATGTTTGACATAGCAAAATACTGGTTTTAAATAATTAAGTTGAAGCAATTTGGTTTATTATTTAATTTAACGTTTGATGTTTGACCCTGCAAAATACTGGTTAAATAATTAGACTGAAATAATTTGGTTTATCATTTAAATATAAATATGCACCGACTTTAACTAATTAGGTGGGAATAATTTGATTTAAATAAATAGACTAACGTACTTTAAATAACGGCAGAATATTGGAAATGCTAAAACGAAAAACAGACAAAACCTGTTCCGACTGGACACAGGAGGGAGAAAAGCGAGAGGAGGGGCTAGAGACAGCGAGAGTATGGCTTTTGGAGAGTCAGGAAAGACTAAGAAGTGATTTGTGTCCATTAAGAATTGGCTAAAAACACCACGAAGCGATTATTTGAGAGGTACCTATAAATTTCTAACGATATATACGTACGAACTTGCTCACCCGGACGTAGACATACGTCATGGGTGAGAAAGTAGAGAATATTAGTTTAAGGTTGTACCGTTGTTTGATCATGTGATAAGGTTTAATGGGTGATCGGACCATGACTGGTGTGGTTATGGAAGTAATGCATAAATAGTGGAGAGCCAATAGGGGGTTCCATTGAACTATTATGTTTTGTTGGGCATTTCGGTGGCATGGGGTGGGGTCTGTGTATGAGGGAATTCGGCGGCTGGTATGGGTGGTGACCGGATACTACTGAGTATTTTGTTTGTTGATGTTGAATGGAAGATTTGTAGCATGGTTGGCGTTAAATAGAAAGACTCACTTATTCAATAGGGAATGGGTGAAGGGAGAGAGAGTTTTTGCTGAGGTGAGAGCTAGTGCGGTTTTCATTTGGTGACGTCACTTGCTCTATGAACTGGAAGTATTTTCTTTGAAAGCATCGCGGAATGTGTGGGGTGACTTGCAATGTATGTAGAGGGTCCCTGGTTCTAACCCAGGTAGGGACAGTGGGTAAAGCTTTCGCATTGGGGATATAGACCTAGATTATTACGTGGATTGAGAAATGTGAAAGGTTGAATTAGATAGCTTAAGTAGAAGTATTCTAGAAAGGTCTATGAAAATATGTTACAAGGTCCCCGCGCCTCCCCTGTTGGATAGGAAGGAGCAAGGGGAGGGGTGAGAGATAGTTCAAATGATAGGAATATCATTAAATGTATGCTTATCAACGATAGCAAGTATTTGTTTTATTAATTAGGGCCTAATCAGAGAGAACAGTTAAAGAAATTGAATAGCGAACTGAAATGGCGATAGAGCTGTGAAAATTGAGTTGAGGACAAAGGAGAATAATTTATGGCTCTGGTTAGTGGGAAGAAAAAAAAATAGAGACAGTCCAGCGAGTTAGATTGAGCTGTAAGATTTCAAGTAGAGGTCTAAATACTTAATACTTGACTGGAAGGCAGTGCTTTGATAAATTATAATTGTTATTACTTTATTCGATAGGTTGCTTAACACCAGTGGTGTATGCAAATAGTTGGTGAATTCTAGAACGATAATTTATTTTTTGTTACGGGGACCAGGGGATGCAAGTAGCTTTAGCTATTATGCTGAGGGAATAGTACCAACCTATAGTGGGTTCTAGATTTGTTAAATAAACAAACTTATATTTTAAACTAAAGTAATGCAATAGGCTACAATTATAACATTATCAGAAAAAGGCACAATTTAATGTGAAATAGTTATTACAATTATTATTAATAGTTATTACAGTTATTATCATTGATCCAGTAATGATAGAAGGATAGTAGAGGAAAAGCAAGGGATTAAATCTCATTTAGGGAAAGAGGAAGAGTATGAAGATCCTGAGTGGCGCAGTGGTCTAAGTGGTCTAAGGCACTGCATCGCAGTGCTAACTGTGCCACTAGACGCCAGGGTTGTGGGTTCGATTCCCAGGGGGGGCCAGTATAAAAACAAATGATTAAAAAAAGGGTTTCACTAACTGTAAGTCGCTCTGGATAAGAGCGTCTGCTAAATGACTAAAATGTAAAATGTAAATGTAAGATATATTAGGGAGAAAATACCATTAACTGAGGGATATAAAACGTTTAGCTGAAAAAGACAACAGGAATAATTTACCTTACACCCTAATGTAGACATTAGACCACACCAGAAGTAGAGATGGCAGGATCACCAGCAGCAATCATGAAGAGAAGGTTCCCAGAAAATAGTGAAGATATTGGTAATATCTCTAACAAATGAGAAAAATGACCAGAAAGATAGTAACTAAATGGCCAAAGGAGGGAACATTTGATGTAACCGTGATTGTATTGGCTAAAAAATGAAATATGACATTTACAGGGGGGACAGGAACAATAGAAGGGGAGACAGATTTTCCTAGGGGGTTGATCAAATAATTGACAATGGATCATTTGAGATGAGATCACATGTAGCAGATTTAGTGTCACACCCTGGCTCGGGGACTCATTATGTTGAGCCAGGGTGTGTTCATTCTATGTTTTCTGTTTCTTTGGTGGGTGTTCTAGGTTGTCTATTTTCTATGTTTGCCGGTGTGACTCCCAATCAGAGGCAACGAGTGTCAGCTGTCGGCTGGTTGTCTCTGATTGGGAGCCATATTTAATCTGTCAGTTTTTCTTTCGGGTTGTGGGAGAGTGTTCGTGTGTGTTCGTGTTGTACCATAGACGTCACGCATTCGTTGTTTATTGTTTTGTTCGTGTGAGTAGTTAATAAATTGAATATGTTCACTCGCAACGCTGCGCCTTGGTCTCCCTCATTAGACGATCGTGACATTTAGGGTAATCAATTAAATAATCATTGTATACTAGAGGAATTTTGAGTGGTTTTATGGATTAGTTATGAGGAATTAGATTGATACAAACAATTATTGATGGGTTAGGACTGGGGATATCTGTTAACCTATAAAGCGTTACATGGGCTTGCTCCTACCTATCTTTCCGAGTTGGTCCTGCCGTACATACCAATACGTACGCTACGGTCACAAGACGCAGGCCTCCTAATTGTCCCTAGAATTTCTAAGCAAACAGCGGGAGGCAGGGCTTTCTCCTATAGATCTCCATTTTTATGGAACATTCTGCCTACCCATGTGAGAGACGCAGACTCGGTCTCAACCTTTAAGTCTTTACTGAAGACTTATCTCTTCAGTAGGTCATATGATTGAGTGTAGTCTGGCCCAGGAGTGTGAAGGTGAACGGAAAGGCTCTGGAGCAACGAACAGCCCTTGCTGTCTCTGCCAGGCCGGTTCCCCTCTCTCCACTGGGGTTCTCTGCCTCTAACCCTGTTACAGGGGCTGAGTCACTGGCTTGCTGGTGCTCTTTCATGCCGTCCCTAGGAGGGGTGCGTCACTTGAGTGGGTTGAGTTACTGACGTGATCTTCCTGTCTGGGTTGGCGCCCCCCCTTGGTTTGTGCTGTGGTGGAGACCTCTGTGGGCTATACTCGGCCTTGTCTCAGGATTGTAAGTTGGTGGTTGAGGATATCCCTCTAGTGGTGCGGGGGCTGTCCTTTGGCAGAGTGGGTGGGGTTATATCCTTCCTGTTTGGCCCTGTCCGGGGGTTTCTTCGGATGGGGCCACAGTGTCTCCGGACCGCTCCTGTCTCAGCCTCCAGTATTTATGCTGCAGTAGTTTATGTGTCGGGGGGCTGGGGTTAGTTGGTTATACCTGGAGTACTTCTCCTGTCTTATCCAGTGTCCTGTGTGAATTTAAGTATGCTCTCTCTAATTCTCTCGTTCTCTCTTTCTCTCTGAGAACCTGAGCCCTAGGACCATACGTCAGGACTACCGGGCATGCTGACACCTTGCTGTCCGCAGTCCGCCTGGCCTTGCTGCTATTCCAGTTTCAACTGTTCTGCCTGCGGTTACGAAACCCCTACCTGTCCCAGACCTGCTGTTTTCAACTCTTAATGATCGGCTATGAAAAGCCAACTGAGAGACCTGAGCCCTAGGACCATACGTCGGGACTACCGGCCGTGGTGACTCCTTGCTGTCCCCAGTCCGCCTGGCCTTGCTGCTATTCCAGTTTCAACTGTTCTGCCTGCGGTTATGGAACCTCTACCTGTCCCAGACCTGCTGTTTTCAACTCTTAATGATCGGCTATGAAAAGCCAACTGAGATTTATTCCTGATTATTATTTGACCATGCTTGTCACTTATGAACATTTTTGAACATCTTGGCATGGTTCTGTTATAATCTCCACCCGGCACAGCCAGAAGAGGACTGGCCACCCCTCATAGCCTGGTTCCTCTCTAGGTTTCTTCCTAGGTTTTGGCCTTTCTAGGGAGTTTTTCCTAGCCACCGTGCTTCTACACCTGCATTACTAGCTGTTTGGGGTTTTAGGCTGGGTTTCTGTACAGCACTTCGAGATATTAGCTGATGTACGAAGGGCTATATAAAATAAAATTGATTGATTGATCATGTTTTGTGTGTACTACCATCTTTAGATTACTGATGGTAATTGAAGGTTAACAAAATGTATAACCAGGAGAAAGAGATTAGTTTATGTCATTGGAATGTTGCCCAGGGCTAGGGGGAGCAGTAGTGAAGTTAGGCAGTATTTAAAAATAAGGGATGGCAATTGGATGATAAATTACCAATACTACCTAAGTGATTGTTTAGGTAGGTGGTAATATTGACACATGAGCAAAATCATGTGTCAAAAGGGGGATGATAAGTAGATGGTAGGATTAAATAATACATATATACGAAGGAGAGGACAAAATTCTTAAAAAAAAAAAGAAAGTCAGAAATAGAAATTGAGAGCTGAACACGTGTGAAGATAGTTTATTAACCACACCCGTATGTCAGAGGTTTTGTGCCCCACAGGTGAACTAAAGGAGAAGGTGACCCACTCTATCTAACCAGGTGACTGGTGAAAGTTGAAGAAGAAAAACTGGAAGCAGGCCTGTTGGGAAGGGCCCTATCAGGTTATATTGGTCACTGCCTTTGCCATTAGAATAGCAGAAAGAGCAACCTGGGTCCACGTTGCCCACTGCAAAAAGGTAGGAACACATACAAGCACCATTGAACACATGCAGAGTTAGAGAGAAGAACTGGACCAATAGGGTCTGGGGATCACCTCTGTTAACGAAGATCTCCTACCCCGACCTATCATCACTGTAGTGTGTTCTTAGGGTGTGAGTATGGGGTAGTACCAAGCAGAAAGACTGAGGACAGGAGAGGGTTGGCGGTTTTTGGGAATATGGATAACTTGAGTTGCATCATAGTCTCGGCAATGGTCTTGATATGTCAAGATCCACCACCAGTTGTGCTATGCCCTTACCATTGTTAAGAAGTAAAAGAGAAGAGAAGCGACCCGACATACTGACCGTCAAGGATGAGTGGCCTACAAAATAGGAGTCAGAGAAGGGCAGACTGTCAGATTCAAAATAAGGGTTAGGGACGTAGCCAATGGGTGGGGTACATGTCAATAAGCAAATTGGGATTATAAAATCCTATTATATTCGTGTTCGGCCCCCACGGCGGATTGTTCCTAGACTCAAGTGTTTAAACACACTTGGGGACTGGGATATGAGACCGAGGGGGACTGAACATCCAGATGGGGGGTAAAGAGAAACAAAGACATCACCAATTATCAATTGGGGACTTAAGTTCGGAAGCACAGGAGAGAATTTTTAACCTTACAGCCCCTGTAACCGATGTGTGGTGGGCGTGTGCCAGTAAAGGCAGTGTAAGGCAGAGAATTCCAAAAGGGTGGCTAGATACGTGCGCCCTGGTTCTACTGGTTCAGTTAGTTAGAATTAGTCACCAGAAACCAAGGATTAAACAGATGTAGGAGGAGTTTTAACAAGAAGGAGAATAGCCCTATTTCTTATGCGATTGGGATACCAAGGGGGGTATCGGATGGATACCGAGCTATGAAACAATTAGGGGAAGGGTTTACTACCACGTTCTTTTGGTGGGTGACAATAAACAAAATTGTGAATTGGATTAATTATATCTATTACGACCAACAACGATTTATTGGCTGGACTAGGGATGCAACAGAAGGGATCTTTTGAACAATTATCCGCCATCTCACACTTATGACTTAGTAAAAAGAGGTTGGCTCTAGATCAGGCAGAAAGGGGTGGTGTCTATAGAATGGTAAGCCATTGTTGTACGTTTATCCCTAACAATACCAGTCCTGACGGGAGTATCTCTAAAGCCCTAGTTGGTTTAGATAAACTATCAGCTGAAATGAAGAGCATGGCTGGAATGGAGGGAAACGGGCTGTTCTCCTGGTTGAATGAGTGGTTTGGTAAGTACTCTGTTATGGTGGTTACTGGATTTCTGACCCTAGTAGTTGTGTTTCTAATATTAATGTGCTGTGCTGCCTGTATAATTCCTTGTCTGAGAAAGTCTGTTACAGATGTCGTGCATACGGCTGGTATGATGCCCCTCCTAGGGGCTCAAGAAGGAGATGCAGATACTGAGTCTGGTCTTCTGAAGAAACTGGGGTTGACAAAGGATGACCCTTGGTTTGCTATTGGTGAGGTGGTAGAGTGACACCCTAGTGGGTGTCTACGGGGGGGGGGGGGGGGGGGCAAAAATTTACTTCCCTGTTTGTGTTTTATGTTTTATTAATCTTGTGTTTTGTGTTCTATTAATCCTGTGTTTTATGCTTTATTAATCAAGTTAACCATTGTGAATGTTTGTCTTTCCTTATGTGAAGGTTTGAAGTTCCTGGGTGGCTGGTAGCCAACCTAGTACAAGTTAGGTGTAGATGGAAGGACTGAAGGCCTTTTTTATTATCAATATTGCCTATTAATGAAAGTGTGATTATTTTTGTTTGTATTGTATTTTAATGAGTGACACCCTAGTGGGTGTCAAAAGGGGGAATCCTAAATTTCCCTGAAATTTCATATTTTGGGTTTTCTTATTTTGGGTTCACACCCAGTGGGTGTGAAAAGGGGGATTGTGGGAAATTATTCTCTTATATTTTAGATGTGCTGTTAGCTTAATAAGAAAGCATTAATGATTAAACATAATAGGTTTGTGCTGTACTGATATAGACTGTTTAATATAACAAGCTGTGATTAATGTGGGGAACTGTTGGGGGGTAGGATGAGATAAGACTTGTGTCTCACATACACAAACACAGCCTCTTTGTTAAACCGCTCAAGGACATGTGTTCTGCTACAAAGAATACTGAGGTTGCTGACTTTGTAAAGATAACAACTAATGCCTGACAACAGTGGAGCGCCAAGGGACTGGGACCAGCCTGTGCGCCAACGATAGGCTGAGTAAGTCTAAACCACGCTCAGTCTCTACTCTGATAGGACAGCAGGGAGCGGGAAATATCTCTGTCAGAGTATTTAAAGACGAACTTATGACAATGGCTCAGTTCTCTGTCTGCCCTGCGTGGTATTTCAGTGGACCCGTATATACGAACATCATATTTACCATTGAAGTGTTTTGCATTAATTAGAATACTAGTCTATTTTAGAAGACGTGTATTGACCTCTTTTGTTCCCAATACCAGATTTGAATTGATGCAACTTAACACAACCGTGAAGCACGGGGGTGGCAGCATCATGCTGTGGGGGTGCTTTGCTGCAGGAGGGACTGGTGCACTTCACAAAATAGATGGCATCATGAGGAAGGAAAATTATGGAATATATTGAAGCAACATCTCAAGACATCAGTCAGGAAGTTAAAGCTTGGTCGCAAATGGGTCTTCCAAATCGACAATGACCCCAAGCATACTTCCAAAGTTGTGGCAAAATTGCTTAAGGACAACAAAGTCAAGGTATTGGAGTGGCCATCACAAAGCCCTGACCTCAATCCTATAGAAAATGTGTGGGCAGAACTGAAAAAGCGTGTGCGAGCAAGGAGGCCTACAAACCTGACTCAGTTACACCAGCTCTGTCAGGAGGAATGGGCCAAAATTCATCCAACTTATTGTGGGAAGCTTGTGGAAGGCTACCCAAAACGTTTGACCCAAGTTAAACAATTTAAAGGCAATGCTACCAAATACTAATTGAGTGTATGTAAACTTCTAACCCACTGGGAATGTGATGAAAGAAATAAAAGCTGAAATAAATAATTCTCTCTACTATTATTCTGACATTTCACATTCTTAAAATAAAGTGGTGATCCTAACTGACCTAAGACAGGGGATTATTACTAGCATTAAATGTCAGGAATTGTGAAAAACTGAGTTTAAATGTAATTGGCTAAGGTGTATGTAAACTTCCGACTTCAACTGTAGCTACATAGTCTACTACTGTCACTGATCTGTATGGCACAGCATTAATTAATGTTTTCATGTTTTCATTATTTGTTAATTTGTTCATTCATCATTCGCTAGTTCAATCATCTCTTCGTTAATTCGTTGTTTCCTTCATTTGTCGGTCGTTCCATCTAAACGTCCTTTCATTTTTCTACTGTGAATGTAACACTGGCTTGAACAAAAACAGACAGTTTATCACTTTTAGAAAACTTTGCTTATTCAGTGTTTTTTACTCCACTTGACTGGGAAATGAGCCTATGTGTATTTATCAAATAAGCACCAATATATTTCTATGTGTTTGATACATTCCATTCTAGACATTACTATAAGTCGTCCTCCCCTCACCAGCCTCCACTGGTGCTGTCAGTAAACTCAGTACCTGTCTCATCAGCATGTACCACTGTCACTCGACACACAGAGCTGAGATGGAGGGATAGATGGAGGGAGATCGCACTCCAGTGGCAGAATAACTCTGTTTCTCTCTCTATAGACAGCCTCCAGTGGCAGAATAACTCTGTTTCTCTCTCTGTAGACAGACTCCAGCGTCAGAATAACTCTGTTTCTCTCTCTGTAGACAGCCTCCAGTGGCAGAATAACTCTGTCTCTCTCCTCTGTAGACAGCCTCCAGTCTGCATGAGAGTGTATGAATGTGTTTCTGTGCATTGATCCATAGAGGCCTCTCTCTCTCTCTCTTTTTCTCACAAATCTCTTAGTTTCTTTCTTTCTTTCTTTCTTTCTTTCTTTCTTTCTTTCTTTCTTTCTTTCTTTCTTTCTTTCTTTCTTTCTTTCTTTCTTTCTTTCTTTCTTTCTTTCTTTCTTTCTTTCTTTCTTTCTTTCTTTCTTTCTTTCTTTCTTTCTTTCTTTCTTTCTTTCTTTCTTTCTTTCTTTCTTTCTTTCTTTCTTTCTTTCTTTCTTTCTTTCTTTCTTTCTTTCTTTCTTTCTTTCTTTCTTTCTTTCTTTCTTTATTTCTGGACCAACCTGGAGAGAACACAACAAGATGAGGATCCTGCTGATAGTCATCCTCCTCTCCTTCATGACAGGTAATAAGCTTGTTATAACTCTCTATAACAATGTAATAACATCCAGTTAGTCTTCTTAAAAAGGCTGCTACTACAGATAAGTATGGGATACCTGTGTTTGTTTCTGTGTGTGTGTGCGTGTGTGTGTGTTTGTTTCTGTGTGTATGTGTGTGTGTGTGTGTGTGTGTATTTATGTATGTACTGTATGTATAATGTCTTTGTGTTTGTAGTGGTGTGAAAAGACACTGGACCAGAACATGTGATGTAGGAACAGAGAAATGATTGGTTAAGGAGGTAAGGAGGAAGAGGGAGGGACTGTCAGAAAAAACATGTGGTAGGAGGGTTTGAACTAGTAGATAGAGAGAGAGAGAGAGAGAGAGAGAGAGAGAGAGAGAGAGAGAGAGAGATGCAGAAATAGGGAAGTACATAGTTGTACGAGTGCAAGGAGTGAGTGAGAGAGAGGGAGGGGCAGAGAGAGAGAGAGAAGTACATAAAGTACATGACGTTTGTATTTAAGTTCCTATAAGTAGAGAGAGAACAGAGAGAGTTGTAGACTTGGACACACAGCATTATATCAAGACCTATAGACACCTGGACCAACCTGGAGAGAACACAACATTATATCAGGACCTATAGACACCTGGACCAACCTGGAGAGAACACAACATTATATCAGGACCTATAGACACCTGGACCAACCTGGAGAGAACACAACATTATATCAGGACCTATAGACACCTGGACCAACCTGGAGAGAACACAACAAGATGAGGATCCTGCTGATAGTCGTCCTCCTCTCCTTCATGACAGGTAATAAGCTTGTAATAACTCTCTATAACAATGTAATAACATCCAGTTAGTCTTCTTATAAAGGCTGCTTCTACAGATGAGTGTGTGGGTGTGTGTGTGTGTGTGTGTGTGTGTTTGTGTGTGTGTGTGTGTGTGTGTGTTTGTGTGTGTGTGTGTGTGTGTTTGTGCGTGTGTGTGTGCGTGTGTGTTTGTGTAGGTGTGTGTGCGTGTGTGTGTTTGTGCGTGTGTGTGTGCGTGTGTGCGTGTGTGTTTGTGTAGTTGTGTGTGCGTGTGTGTTTGTGTGTGTTTGTGTAGATCTGTGTGTGTGTGTGTGTGTGTGTGTGCGCGCTAGGGGTGTAATGATCCATCTACTACATCAATGTATCAATTTATATTCCTATGATCCAACTACATCGAACTGTGCTCGGCGAGTTGGCCTTTTGGACAACATATATCAATCTAACATCGTTTTAAAATGTAATAAATCGATTGTATCGATACTAGGAAATAACCCATTGGATTTAAGCACGTCAGACTTTATATGAATGTTTTTTCTTAGCACTTTTAATGATAAAGGCTTTAAACATTACTCGATTCAGTCTGCCTATCCGTGACGTCATCGCCCCGCGCCAGCAGCAGCGCAAAGGCGCAAAGACAACAAAACATAGCATGGCGGACGACAGAGGAGAAGCCGACGAGCGAGAAATTATCAAGCCACCATTGCGGTCCTTACAAGAAACAGGAATCTAGGAAACTTCACCTGCACTGTCCAGTATCCAGGTATTTATTTCAGTCACACTGGTTGAATTTTTGGCTAAAAGGTTACTGAATCGATTTCAAGTCACTGAATCGTTTCGGATCGTATCGTTCTAAATGAACCAATATCGTCCTTGAATCGTATCGACAACCACGAATCGTGATACAAATCAAATCGTTGTTAAAACGAATCGTTACACCCCTAGTGCGCGCGCATGAGTGCATGTGTGTGTGTGTGTGTGTGTGTGTGTGTGTGTGTGTGTGTGTGTGTGTGTGTGGGTAATGTGATGATGCCACTGGTGTAGGAAAATTTAACCATAAGTACATTGGTATTACAAATCACTAAACCAAAAGGAATATAAAATATATGTTCTCTTGTCTGATTGACAGGTTGTTTGAGCTCCTTCAAAGTGACAGGATACTCTGGAGGAACTGTCATCATCTACTGCGATTATTCCATAGAAGAGAGAAGTTCTGAGAAATATTTCTGTATGGGGGAGTATAGTTGGAGTTGTGAGGATAAAATCATAACTGGATTGAAGAACAGCTGGCAGAACAGCGGTAGATTCTCTCTGTATGACAACATCGGGAGAAACTACTTCAAAGTGATCATCAGACAACTGACTAAACAAGATGAAGGGACCTACTGGTGTGGAGTGGAGAAACCTACTGCACCTGACAGTTACACCAAGGTAGAGCTGGATGTGAAGAAGGGTGAGAGACTTTTACTTTAACTTTATACAATTAATTTAGCTAGATATATTGTTGCATGATTAGTACCACTAGTCAAGGAAGTTAGTCTATAGTATTAGACTAAGGTTGTGATGTGTGTTCCTATTGACAGATGACTGCTGTGAGAAGTCAGTCACAGAGACGGTCTATCTGGGAGGACAAGCTTCCATCAGCTGCAACTATCCAGAGGACCATGAGGACAGCATCAAGTATTTCTGCAAGGAAAGCAAAGACTTCAAGACTTGTGTTTATATGATCGCTGCTTACCAGAGAACTGCTAAAGCTGGGCGTTTCTCTGTCTCTGACAACAGAAGAGTGAAATCCTACTCAGTGACCATCAGTGACCTGACTGAAGATGATACTGGGACCTACTGGTGTGACCTGACTGAAGATGATACTGGGACCTACTGGTGTGGAGTAGTAACAGGAAGGAGAGAGGAAAGTTACATCGCACTGATCACACAGGTGAAGCTACGTGTTATAAGTGAGTATAAACAAGACTTCTATTTCTTTAGCATGTGTACCCAAAACACACACGTTAAAGTCTTGTAAGAAAGTAGTTTAATTGAAATCATAATTGCATTAATTTTTTTATGTCATTCACATGTTTGATGTATTTGATAACGTTCCATCTATTCCATTCCAGCCGTTGTGGTTAGCCCGTCCTCCTATATCTCTGTCCACCAGCCTCCTCTGCTTCCCATGCTCTACACCTGCAGTAACTATGTACTGTATGACCACGTAAATAATATATAGCATTCTATTTTATCAGATAAAACTACAATATGTCATGTCTGACAATTAAAATACTGTCATTTAAAATTAGCAATCACATCTAGAACCTTCTGAAATATGCTGTTGTTAATTGGCAACAACCAGTTTAGTGAAATGTAGCATTGAACTAAACATCTTATCATTAGAAGTTGTTCAGTGGTTGACAGCAGGAGAGAGAGAGAGAGAGAGAGAGAGAGAGAGAGAGAGAGAGAGAGAGAGAGAGAGAGAGAGAAAAAAAAAGAGAGAGAGAGAGAGAGAGAGAGAGAGAGAGAGAGAGAGAGAGAGAGAGAGATAGAGAGAGAGAGAGAGAGAGAGAGATACACCTCAACAGGAACAAGAGAAACTACCCTGTCTTTACACACCTCAACAGGAACATGAGTAACCACCCTGTCTTTACACACCTCAACAGGAACAAGAGTAACCACCCTGTCTTTACACACCTCAACAGGAACAAGAGTAACCACCCTGTCTTTATACACCTCAACAGGATCAAGAGTAACCACCCTGTCTTTACACACCTCAACAGGAACAAGAGTAACCACCCTGTCTTTACACACCTCAACAGGAACAAGAGTAACCCCCTCTCCATATCTCTCTCTGTGCCTGTAACTCTCTCTCTCCCTCCATCTCTCTCTCTCTCTCCATGTGACTCTTCGCCTCCATCTCTCCCTCCATCTCTTCCTCTCCTCACCTAACAAAAAAATAATCCCACCTGTGTCAATCGTTTTCAGTGGCTCCACCCACCACCACCACAACAACAACAACAACAACAACAACAATAACAACAACAACTACAGCACTTCCAGCCTCAGCCACAACCACCTTCATCTCACCGTCACCATCACCATCATCACCATCACCACCATCCACATCATCACTAAACAGATCTGGTAAATTACATTTTACAAATTCAAATGTCTGAGTCTCACTTTGGTAGACATGTCTGTATGTAGTGTTATGATATGAGGGTAGGTTAGTGTTAGACATGTCTGTATGTAGTGTTATGATATGAGGGTAGGTTAGTGGTAGACATGTCTGTATGTAGTGTTATGATATGAGGGTAGGTTAGTGGTAGACATGTCAGTATGTAGTGTTATGATATGAGGGTAGGTTAGTGGTAGTCATGTCTGTATGTAGTGTTATGATATGAGGGAAGGTTAGTGTTAGACATGTCTGTATGTAGTGTTATGATATGAGGGTAGGTTAGTGGTAGTCATGTCTGTATGTAGTGTTATGATATGAGGGAAGGTTAGTGTTAGACATGTCTGTATGTAGTGTTATGATATGAGGGTAGGTTAGTGGTAGACATGTCTGTATGTAGTGTTATTATATGAGGGTAGGTTAGTGGTAGACATGTATATAGTATAGTGTAACACTAGGTTTGTCTAATCGGTTCCGTAACAGCGTGTGTGTGTGTGTGTGTGTGTGTTCCAGGTTCCTCAGTGGTCATCATGGTGTCTGTGAGTCTGGTAGTGTTGCTGCTGGTGATCAGCCTGATCATAGTCTACAGATGGAAATACAACAAGGCCACAGGTGAGAAACACAAACGCTATTCTCTCTCTCTCTCTCTCTCTCTCTCTCTCTCTCTCTCTCTCTCTCTCTCTCTCTCTCTCTCTCTCTCTCTCTCTCTCTCTCTCTCTCTCTCTCTCTCTCTCTCTCTCTCTCTCTCTCTCTCTCTCTCTCTCTCTGAGTAATGTGTGTTGTGTTCCACAGGATCTGTCTCTTCAACACTCAGAGTGAGCCCAGACAAAGGGAACAACGAAGGGGTCAGTGTATTTTGTATGTTAGTTTTTGTGACTGAGTGATGTCATTGAGTCATGTGACTGAGTGATGTCATTGAGTGATTTGATTGAGTGATGTAGTTGAGGGATGTCATTGAGTGTGTTTGTGATGTCATACTATTCTCTCCTCTTCCTCCTCCCTTTTTCTCTCCTCCCTCCTCTTCAGGGTTGTCATGGTGACGGTGACTATGAGGAGATAAAGGAGCGCCCCCTACAGTCAGACTCAGACGCTGCGCCCACCACCATCTACGCCACCGCCAACTTACCCCACAAGCCACTCTGACTCTCCCCACTACGCCAGCATCAACTTCCACAAGAACCCCAGCGGCCCCAACGAAGCCAGAGTCACCATCACTAAAGAGGGCAGCTGCCGCAATGAGGCCACCGTTGCCATCGATAAAGAGGGCACTTCCTCATGTGACTATGCTACTGTGAACTTTGGTCAAAGCCCCGCCTACTCTACTGTCAATCATCCACACAGCTCCTCTGAGGCGAGGATATGAGGTCACAGTCTTATAGCCTTTTCCTTACTGACACAGTCACTTAGCTACTTCCTGTTCTCTCAGTGACAGTGAGTGAGCATGTCTTGAAAGTATGAGACGCCTGGTTCTTGCCCGTGTAGGCGGAGGTATCACTTGATTTGCAATTTAGGAGGCCGGCGGCGAATTCCAAATGCCCTGCTCAAAACCGGCAGCGAGGCTCACTAAAGGCTCAAAAATATTTCAAAAGCCATTACCATCAGAGACACATGGAGCTGTCTGAGAAACAATTATTCCTTTTTTGATCTGTCTGATAAGTCTTCCTCATTTGCCGTGTTTTAGTGACGACATTCACCGTCAGTACTCGATAACAACGGCAAACAGCGCACCCACCCAATAGATTATTATTATTATTGTTGTAGTTGTTGTTGTTACTATAATGATGATTATTATAATTATTATTATTACCATTGTTATTAATATTACTATAATGATGATGATGATGATGATTCTGATTCTGATTCTGATTATTATTACCCTGTACTATTATAATGTGAAGTGTAATATAAATCTGTTATCTTTTTATTGTGGGGTTTATGATGTGAATTTTTCTGAATTGTATATAGTATTGTACATTCTTAACTAAATAAAAAACTTCTCTAGACCCTTCCTCCTGACAGCAAAGATAATTTATTATGGGCTGCACGTAGCCCAGCAGTTAGGAGCGTTGGACCAGTAACTGCAAGGTAGCTGGTTTGAATCCC
>NW_028163905.1:22500-24316 GCF_964263955.1 Coregonus lavaretus | reverse complement strand
GATGGCTTGGGGGGACCCCAAGAAGGGGTCCAAGACCCCACAGCCGGATCCATCCACAGGGGGGCGCCACAGGTCACTTTAGGCCGGATTTCACTATGGGGACCCAGGGGAGGCTGTTCACTCACACATGGGGGTTTTGGGTGCCCTTGGTCGGCATGGCTGGCTTGGGGGAGACCCCAAGAAGGGGTCCAAGCACCCACAGCCGAATCCATCCACAGGGGGGCGCCACAGGTCACTTTAGGCCTGATTTCACTGGGGGGACACTGGGGAGGCTGTTCACTCACACATGGGGGTTTTGGGTGCCCTTGGTCGGCATGGCTGGCTTGGGGGAGACCCCAAGAAGGGGTCCAAGCACCCCCACCAAGATCCATCCACAGGGGGGCGCCACAGGTCACTTTAAGCCTGATTTCACTATGGGTACACTGGGGAGGCTGTTCACTCACACATGGGGGTTTTGGGTGCCCATGGTCGGCATGGCTGGCTTGGAGGAGACCCCAAGAAGGGGTCCAAGCACCCCCACCAAGATCCATCCACAGGGGGGCGCCACAGGTCACTTTAAGCCTGATTTCACTATGGGTACCCAGGGGAGGCTGTTCACTCACACATGGGGGTTTTGGGTGCCCATGGCCGGCATGGATGGCTTGGGGGGGACCCCAAGAAGGGGTCCAAGACCCCACAGCCGGATCCATCCACAGGGGGGCGCCACAGGTCACTTTAGGCCGGATTTCACTATGGGGACCCAGGGGAGGCTTTTCACTCACACATGGGGGTTTTGGGTGCCCTTGGTCGGCATGGCTGGCTTGGGGGGGACCCCAAGAAGGGGTCCAAGACCCCACAGCCGGATCCATCCACAGGGGGGCGCCACAGGTCACTTTAGGCCGGATTTCACTATGGGGACCCAGGGGAGGCTTTTCACTCACACATGGGGGTTTTGGGTGCCCTTGGTCGGCATGGCTGGCTTGGGGGGGACCCCAAGAAGGGGTCCAAGCACCCCCACCAAGATCCATCCACAGGGGGGCGCCACAGGTCATTTTCACTAGGAGAACCAGGGGAGGGCTCCTGACTCACACATGGGCATTCTGGGTGCCCATGGCTGGGATGGGTGAGACAGAGTCCAGCCCTCCACACACAAAAGTGACCCAGCAGGCCAGAAGAAAGGGGAGAGAGAGAGAGAGAGAACAAATAATACATGGGCACAGAGCAGCCAGCCTCCATTGGAGCTGCCTGCACAGTGCTGCCCTCCTGTGGGAAAGGTTCACACACACACTCACTCACTCACTCACACAGACACACACAGACAAACCTATTCACTTGGGCCTTCTCCCTCATGCCCTGCTGACATCCATGCAGGCCCACATTGACCTTTGTGACCTCTGGAGCTCCATGCACCTTGTTCTAAACTCCCTGCCTAGTAAAGGGCATCTCCCATGGGCATGAGAGTACAGCTCACTCCCCTGGAGCACCATGCCTCTTTTTAATCACTCTCTCCCTATTAAAACCCTCTCTCCCATGGGCTTGAGAGTACAGCTTACTCCCTTGACCTCCAGAGGTATAGGAGGCCAAAAAAAAAGGGGGACAGAGCAGACAGCCCCCAAAGGGGATGCCTGCTCTGCCCCCCTATGAGACAGGTTCACTCACTCACACAGACACACCTATTCACTTGGGCCTTCTCCCTCATGCCCTGCTGACATCCATGCAGGCCCACATTGACCTTTGTGACCTCTGGAGCTCCATGCCTCTTTTTAAACTCTCTCTTCCCATTAAAAGCCTCTCTCACATGGGCTTGAGAGTACAGCTTACTCCCTTGACCTCCAGA
>NW_028163905.1:5000-12500 GCF_964263955.1 Coregonus lavaretus | reverse complement strand
GTTGGAACCATGGTTCTGCGGGACCCAGAACCCTCAAAAAAGCCCATTTACCAACAACCGCACGGGCCGAGAGGTTTGCCATCACCCCCGGATCAATCGGACGTGTACGGGTGCTTCACGACAGAGAGGGGCCATGGGGACATGAGGTAGCCGAAACCGGGCCTTCCCCTGGGCATGGGAACGGCCAGTAGGTCCCTGGAGGTATGGTCCACTTCGGAGCGTTGGAACCATGGTTCTGAGGGACCCAGAACCCTCAAACATGCCCGATTCCCAATATCCGCACAGGCCGAGAGGTTTGCCATCACCCCCGGATCAATCCGCCATGGAAGTCTATTCTCTGAAAACGAGGTTTTCAAAATCGCGCCGGTACCTGTCTGGCCGACCTGGAACCGAGTGGGGCTACTACGGGAGAGGCCAAATTATCGACATAAGCCCTGCCACCCGCTGGGCCTGTCTGTGCTCCGCCGTTTGGGGGAAAAAACAGCGATTTCGGTTTTGAAAAAACGACTTAAAACGTTAATAATTCAAAAACTAAAAGTCCAATCAGGATGGGGTTTTTTTGGCGCAAAAGGGCACGAATAGACGCACATTTATATATAAATTAATTCGTTTTTGGAAATTTTTTACTATATTTTAATTATGTTAGAAAAGTGAAAAAAAAAATAGGGGTCAGAACGGTTGATGTTCCTATACGAGTTAAGAAAAACCCTTTTAGGTAATGGAAGTTCATCATAAAAGAGGATAATAGACCAAATTTGGGACCTCTAGCTCATCGGGAAGTATTTTTAAACATTATTTGAAAAAATCGGAAAAATCGGCCGAAATTGCACTATGTCCCTTCGTGCATGGTAACCCAAATGAGAACCAGGGGGAACGGCTCCTGACTCACACAAGGCCGACATGGGTGCTCTTGGTCGGATTGGGTTGTGGGTCAGACACCCCACATGGAAGACCGCCGGCGGTCGATGGGAGAACCAGAGACCGACTCCTGGCTCACGGAAGGCCGATTTGGGTGCACTTGGTCGGATTGGGTTGTGGGTCAGACACCCCAACATGGTTGTCCGCCGGCGGACACCAGGAGAACCAGGGACCGACTCCTGGCTCACGGAAGGCCGATTTGATGCACTTTTTTCGGATTGGGGTGGTGGTCAGACACCCCCATATGGAAATCATCCGGTTGACAACAGGAGAACCAGGGACCGACTCCTGCCTCACGGAAGGCCGATTTTGATGCACTTTTCTCGGATTGGGTTGGTGGTCAGACACCCCCATATGGATAACCGCCGGCGGACACCAGGAGAACCAGGGACCGACTCCTGGCTCCCGGAAGGCCGATTTTGATGCACTTTTCTCGGATTGGGTTGGTGGTCAGACACCCCCATATGGAAATCATCCGGTTGACACTATGAGAACCAGGGACCGACTCCTGGCTCCCGGAAGGCCGATTTTGATGCACTTTTCTCGGATTGGGTTGGTGGTCAGACACCCCCATATGGAAACCATCCGGTTGACACCAGGAGAACCAGGGACCGACTCCTGGCTCCCGGAAGGCCGATTTTGATGCACTTTTCTCGGATTGGGTTGGTGGTCAGACACCCCCATATGGAAACCATCCGGTTGACACTATGAGAACCAGGGACCGACTCCTGGCTCCCGGAAGGCCGATTTTGATGCACTTTTCTCGGATTGGGTTGGTGGTCAGACACCCCCATATGGAAATCATCCGGTTGACACTATGAGAACCAGGGACCGACTCCTGGCTCCCGGAAGGCCGATTTTGATGCACTTTTCTCGGATTGGGTTGGTGGTCAGACACCCCCATATGGAAATCATCCGGTTGACACTATGAGAACCAGGGACCGACTCCTGGCTCCCGGAAGGGCCGATTTTGATGCACTTTCTCGGATTGGGGTTGGTGGTCAGACACCCCCATATGGAAATCATCCGGTTGACACTATGAGAACCAGGGACCGACTCCTGGCTCCCGGAAGGCCGATTTTGATGCACTTTTCTCGGATTGGGTTGGTGGTCAGACACCCCCATATGAAATCATCCGGTTGACACTATGGAGAACCAGGGGACCGACTCCTGGCTCCCGGAAGGCCGATTTTGATGCACTTTTCTCGGATTGGGTTGGTGGTCAGACCCCCATATGGAACACCATCCGGTTGACACTATGAGAACCAGGACCGACTCCTGGCTCCCGGAAGGCCGATTTTGATGCACTTTTCTCGGATTGGGTTGGTGGTCAGACACCCCCATATGGAAACCATCCGGTTGACACTAGGAGAACCAGGGACCGACTCCTGGCTCCCGGAAGGCCGATTTTGATGCACTTTTTCTCGGATTGGGTTGGTGGTCAGACACCCCCATATGGAAACCATCCGGTTGACACTATGAGAACCAGGGACCGACTCCTGGCTCCCGGAAGGCCGATTTTGATGCACTTTTCTCGGATTGGGTTGGTGGTCAGACACCCCCATATGGAAACCATCCGGTTGACACTATGAGAACCAGGGACCGACTCCTGGCTCCCGGAAGGCCGATTTTGATGCACTTTCTCGGATTGGGTTGGTGGTCAGACACCCCCATATGGAAATCATCCGGTTGACACTATGAGAACCAGGGACCGACTCCTGGCTCCCGGAAGGCCGATTTTGATGCACTTTTCTCGGATTGGGTTGGTGGTCAGACACCCCCATATGGAAACCATCCGGTTGACACCAGGAGAACCAGGGACCGACTCCTGGCTCCCAGGAAGGCCGATTTGATGCACTTTTCTCGGATTGGGTTTGGTGGTTCCCCCCCCCCAGACACCCCCATATGGAAACCATGCACGGTTGACACTATGATAACCCAGGGACCGACCCCGATTTTGATGCACTTTTCTCGGATTGGGTTGGTGGTCAGACACCCCCATATGGAAACATCCGGTTGACACTATGAGAACCAGGGACCGACTCCTGGCTCCCGGAAGGCGATTTTGATGCACTTTTCTCGGATTGGGTTGGTGGTCAGACACCCCCCTATGGAAATCATCCGGTTGACACTATGAGAACCAGGGGACCGACTCCTGGCTCCCGGAAGGCCGATTTTGATGCACTTTTCTCGGATTGGGTTGGTGGTCAGACACCCATATGGAAACCATCCGGTTGACACTATGAGAACAGGGACCGACTCCTGGCTCCCGGAAGGCCGATTTTGATGCACTTTTCTCGGATTGGGTTGGTGGTCAGACACCCCCATATGGAAACATCCGGTTGACACCAGGAGAACCAGGGACCGACTCCTGGCTCCCGGAAGGCCGATTTTGATGCACTTTTCTCGGATTGGGTTGGTGGTCAGACACCCCCATATGGAAATCATCCGGTTGACACTATGAGAACCAGGGACCGACTCCTGGCTCCCGGAAGGCCGATTTTGATGCACTTTTCTCGGATTGGGTTGGTGGTCAGACACCCCCATATGGAAACCATCCGGTTGACACTATGAGAACCAGGGACCGACTCCTGGCTCCCGGAAGGCCGATTTGATGCACTTTTCTCGGATTGGGTTGGTGGTCAGACACCCCATATGGAAATCATCCGGTTGACACTATGAGAACCAGGGGACCGACTCCTGGCTCCCGGAAGGCCGATTTTGATGCACTTTTCTCGGATTGGGTTGGTGGTCAGACACCCCATATGGAAACCATCCGGTTGACACCAGGAGAACCAGGGACCGACTCCTGGCTCCCGGAAGGCCGATTTTGATGCACTTTTCTCGGATTGGGTTGGTGGTCAGACACCCCCATATGGAAACCATCCGGTTGACACTATGAGAACCAGGGACCGACTCCTGGCTCCCGGAAGGCCGATTTTGATGCACTTTTCTCGGATTGGGTTGGTGGTCAGACACCCCCATATGGAAATCATCCGGTTGACACTATGAGAACCAGGGACCGACTCCTGGCTCCCGGAAGGCCGATTTTGATGCACTTTTCTCGGATTGGGTTGGTGGTCAGACACCCCCCATATGGAAATCATCCGGTTGACACTATGAGAACAGGGACCGACTCCTGGCTCCCGGAAGGCCGATTTTGATGCACTTTTCTCGGATTGGGTTGGTGGTCAGACACCCCCATATGGAAACCATCGGTTGACACCAGGAGAACCAGGGACCCGACTCCTGGCTCCCGGAAGGCCGATTTTGATGCACTTTTCTCGGATTGGGTTGGTGGTCAGACACCCCCATATGGAAATCATCCGGTTGACACTATGAGAACCAGGGACCGACTCCTGGCTCCCGGAAGGCCGATTTTGATGCACTTTTCTCGGATTGGGTTGGTGGTCAGACACCCCCATATGGAAACCATCCGGTTGACACCAGGAGAACCAGGGACCCGACTCCTGGCTCCCGGAAAGGACGATTTTGATGCACTTTTCTCGGATTGGGTTGGTGGTCAGACACCCCCATATGGAAATCATCCGGTTGACAACAGGAGAACCAGGGACCGACTCCTGGCTCCCGGAAGGCCGATTTTGATGCACTTTTCTCGGATTGGGTTGGTGGTCAGACACCCCCATATGGAAACCATCCGGTTGACAACAGGAGAACCAGGGACCGACTCCTGGCTCCCGGAAGGCCGATTTTGATGCACTTTTCTCGGATTGGTTGGTGGTCAGACACCCCCATATGGAAACCATCCGGTTGACACTATGAGAACCAGGGACCGACTCCTGGCTCACGGAGGCCGATTTTGATGCACTTTTCTCGGATTGGGGTGGTGGTCAGACACCCCCATATGGATAACCGCCGGCGGACACCAGGAGAACCAGGGACCGACTCCTGGCTCACGGAGGCCGATTTTGTTGCACTTTTCTCGGATTGGGGTGGTGGTCAGACACCCCCATATCGGAAATCATCCGGTTGACACTATGAGAACCAGGGACCGACTCCTGCTCACGGAGGCCGATTTTGATGCACTTTCTCGGATTGGGGTGGTGGTCAGACACCCCATATGGTAAACCGCCGGCGGACACTAGGAGAACCAGGGGAGGCCTCTTACCTCACACATGGGGGTTTTGGGTGCCCTTGGCCGGCTTGGGGGTGACCCCAAGGGGGGGTCCAAGACCCCACACCCGGATCCATCCACAGGGGGGCGCCACAGGTCACTTTAAGCCTGATTTCACTATGGGTACCCAGGGGAGGCTGTTCACTCACACTGGGGGTTTTGGGTGCCCTTTGGTCGGCATGGCTGGCTTGGGGGAGACCCCAAGAAGGGGTCCAAGCACCCACAGCCGAATCCATCCACAGGGGCGGCGCACAGGTCACTTTAGCCTGATTTCACTGGGGGACACTGGGGAGGGCTGTTCACTCACACATGGGGGTTTTGGGTGCCCTTGGTCGGCATGGCTGGCTTGGGGGAGACCCAAGAAGGGGTCCAAGCACCCCCACCAAGATCCATCCACAGGGGGCGCCACAGGTCACTTTAAGCCTGATTTCACTATGGGTACACTGGGGAGGCTGTTCACTCACACATGGGGGTTTTGGGTGCCCATGGTCGGCATGGCTGGCTTGGAGGAGACCCCAAGAAGGGGTCCAAGCACACCCCACCAAGATCCATCCACAGGGGGGCCCACAGGTCACTTTAAGCCTGATTTCACTATGGGTACCCAGGGGAGGCTGTTCACTCCACATGGGGGTTTTGGGTGCCCATGGCCGGCATGGATGGCTTGGGGGGGACCCCAAGAAGGGGTCCAAGACCCCACAGCCGGATCCATCCACAGGGGGGCGCCACAGGTCACTTTAGGCCGGATTTCACTATGGGGACCCAGGGGAGGCTGTTCACTCACACATGGGGGTTTTGGGTGCCCTTGGTCGGCATGGCTGGCTTGGGGGAGACCCCAAGAAGGGGTCCAAGCACCCACAGCCGAATCCATCCACAGGGGGGCGCCACAGGTCACTTTAGGCCTGATTTCACTGGGGGACACTGGGGAGGCTGTTCACTCACACATGGGGGTTTTGGGTGCCCTTGGTCGGCATGGCTGGCTTGGGGGAGACCCCAAGAAGGGGTCCAAGCACCCCCACCAAGATCCATCCACAGGGGGCGCCACAGGTCACTTTAAGCCTGATTTCACTATGGGTACACTGGGGAGGCTGTTCACTCACCATGGGGGTTTTGGGTGCCCATGGTCGGCATGGCTGGCTTGGAGGAGACCCCAAGAAGGGGTCCAAGCACCCCCACCAAGATCCATCCACAGGGGGGCGCCACAGGTCACTTTAAGCCTGATTTCACTATGGGTACCCAGGGGAGGCTGTTCACTCACACATGGGGGTTTTGGGTGCCCATGGCCGGCATGGATGGCTTGGGGGGGACCCCAAGAAGGGGTCCAAGACCCCACAGCCGGATCCATCCACAGGGGGCGCCACAGGTCACTTTAGGCCGGATTTCACTATGGGGACCCAGGGGAGGCTGTTCACTCACACATGGGGGTTTTGGGTGCCCTTGGTCGGCATGGCTGGCTTGGGGGAGACCCCAAGAAGGGGTCCAAGCACCCACAGCCGAATCCATCCACAGGGGGGCGCCACAGGTCACTTTAGGCCTGATTTCACTGGGGGGACACTGGGGAGGCTGTTCACTCACACATGGGGGTTTTGGGTGCCCTTGGTCGGCATGGCTGGCTTGGGGGAGACCCCAAGAAGGGGTCCAAGCACCCCCACCAAGATCCATCCACAGGGGGGCGCCACAGGTCACTTTAAGCCTGATTTCACTATGGGTACACTGGGGAGGCTGTTCACTCACACATGGGGGTTTTGGGTGCCCATGGTCGGCATGGCTGGCTTGGAGGAGACCCCAAGAAGGGGTCCAAGCACC
Organism: Coregonus lavaretus; assembly: GCF_964263955.1. Classification (NCBI taxonomy): domain Eukaryota; kingdom Metazoa; phylum Chordata; class Actinopteri; order Salmoniformes; family Salmonidae; genus Coregonus; species Coregonus lavaretus. Next base: position 5,644 of record NW_028163905.1, on the reverse strand, counting down.
CCCACCAAGATCCATCCACAGGGGGGCGCCACAGGTCACTTTAAGCCTGATTTCACTATGGGTACCCAGGGGAGGCTGTTCACTCACACATGGGGGTTTTGGGTGCCCATGGCCGGCATGGATGGCTTGGGGGGGACCCCAAGAAGGGGTCCAAGACCCCACAGCCGGATCCATCCACAGGGGGGCGCCACAGGTCACTTTAGGCCGGATTTCACTATGGGGACCCAGGGGAGGCTTTTCACTCACACATGGGGGTTTTGGGTGCCCTTGGTCGGCATGGCTGGCTTGGGGGGGACCCCAAGAAGGGGTCCAAGACCCCACAGCCGGATCCATCCACAGGGGGGCGCCACAGGTCACTTTAGGCCGGATTTCACTATGGGGACCCAGGGGAGGCTTTTCACTCACACATGGGGGTTTTGGGTGCCCTTGGTCGGCATGGCTGGCTTGGGGGGGACCCCAAGAAGGGGTCCAAGCACCCCCACCAAGATCCATCCACAGGGGGGCGCCACAGGTCATTTTCACTAGGAGAACCAGGGGAGGGCTCCTGACTCACACATGGGCATTCTGGGTGCCCATGGCTGGGATGGGTGAGACAGAGTCCAGCCCTCCAACACCAAAAGTGACCCAGCAGGCCAGAAGAAAGG
>NW_028163906.1:2500-43239 GCF_964263955.1 Coregonus lavaretus | reverse complement strand
ACACTACCACACTGGGACACCTGGAGGACGTCCTGCCAGCACACACTACCACACTGGGACACCTGGAGGACGTCCTGCCAGCACACACTACCACACTGGGACACCTGGAGGACGTCCTGCCAGCACACACTACCACACTGGGACACCTGGAGGACGTCCTGCCAGTACACACTACCACCACTGGGACACCTGGAGGACGTCCTACCAGCACACACTACCACACTGGGACCACCGACACCTGCAATACACACCAACAGAATGCTCATGGTGGCTCAACCAGTTAGACAAAGGAAGGAAACCAAAACCAACCCATGCATCACACCAATGATCATAAGGGTATTGATAGCCGAGATCAATATTAATCAACTACGGGTATTGATAGCTGAGATCAATATTCATCAACTACAGGTATTGATAGCCGAGATCAATATTAATCAACTACGGGTATTGATAGCTGAGATCAATATTCATCAACTATGGGTATTGATAGCTGAGATCAATATTCATCAACTACGGGTATTGATAGCTGAGATCAATATTCATCAACTACGGGTATTGATAGCTGAGATCAATATTCATCAACTACGGGTATTGATAGCTGAGATCAATATTCATCAACTACGGGTATTGATAGCTGAGATCAATATTCATCAACTACAGGTATTGATAGCTGAGATCAATATTCATCAACTACGGGTATTGATAGCTGAGATCAATATTCATCAACTATGGGTATTGATAGCTGAGATCAATATTAATCAACTATGGGTATTGATAGCTGAGATCAATATTATATTAATCAATTATATGGGTATTGATAGCTGAGGTGAGTCACCATAAGTGTCAGTATGAAACAGCAAATTAAACAATATTAGTTCATAGCCCTTCCATGCTACTGCAGTCCTTTACTATAACAGCCACAACCAAAACCAGTCCAACGAGTGATCAAAACCAGTCCAGACCAGTGCTCCAGTGCAAAAAACAGTGCAAACCAGTACACACCAATTATCAAAACCGGTCAGTTAAGACAAGTGCAGACCAGTGTCACAAACCACTCAAACAGTCCAGACCAGTCCAAATCAGTCCAGACCAGTACAGACCTGTATAGACCAGTGTCTCACCCTCTACCGCTCCTCCCGGGGCGGAGATCTTAGACATGCAGAGATGGGCGGTCCCGATGACATCGTTGTGGCTGGCTCGGTCCCAGTCCAGGACCCGAACCCTCATCTTCTCACACATAGAGGGGAACTGGGAGAGGAGGAGTAAACAGTTAATGGGAGGACTGGGTGCTAGGGTTCAAAATATCCAGAAACCTTCCCAAAATGTCCAGGTTTTCCCAGAAATCCCAGTTGGAAGATTCCTGAAATCTGAAAGGAATAAGAAAGAAAACCATATCCTGGATTTCTGAAAACCCGGGGGGGGGGGGGGGGGAAGTTACCTATCTTTACCAGTTACTGGATCTTTGCAAAACCCAATTAGGAACATTGTTTATTGAGTCTGAACACATGGTGTGCTGTATTAGTGTTGCTATAGGTCTGACCCGGTATGGGCAATGGCCAGGGTCTTGTCAGATCATCAACGTTAAATCAACTATCTGAAGAAGAAAAAACTATAGGCTGGGCAGCACCTCCTACTGGAGAGTTGATTTACTACAGCTACCCATTTGGTCTCCCATCCAGGGTCTTAACCAAGCCCAATTTAGCTTTTACAGTGCCTTGCGAAAGTATTCATCCCACTTGGCGTTTTTCCTATTTTGTTGCATTACAACCTGTAAATTAAATGGATTTTTATTTGGATTTCATGTAATGGACATACACAAAATAGTCCAAATTGGTGAAGTGGAATGAAAAAATTATGATCTCAGTATATATACACCTGTTCTGAAAGGCCCTAGAGTCTGCAACACCACTGAGCAAGGGGGCACCACCTTGCTCAGTTGGTAGAGCATGGCGTTTGTAACGCCAGGGTTGTGGGTTCGATTCCCACGGGGGGCCAGTATGAAAAAAAATGTATGCACTCACTAACTGTAAGTCGCTCTGGATAAGAGCGTCTGCTAAATGACTAAAATGTTAATGTAATAATTAAGCAATAAGGCCAGAGAGGGTGTGGTATATGGCCAATATACCACGGCTAAGGGCTGTTATTTTGTGGCTATATACCACAAAACCCTGAGGTGCCTTATTGCTATTATAAACTGGTTACCACGTAATTAGAGCAGTGGTATACGGTCTGACATACAACGGCTTTCAGCCAATCAGCATTCAGGGCTCGAACCACCCAGTTATAATAGCAGTGTTAATAATCTTACCCGTATGGGCATGCCAGGCTTTGGTTCCACTGAGGGTTGGCATTCTTCTCCATGATCTTACTGCACACCTGGAAGGGATGGAATGAAAACATTGAAATGTGAAAATGTGTGTATGTGTCTGTGTAGTTTAGTGTCTGTGTAGGTTAGTGTCTGTGTTTGTTTAGTGTCTGTGTAGTTTAGTGTCTGTGTAGGTTAGAGTCTGTGTAGTTTTAGTGTCTGTGTATGTTAGTGTCTGTGTAGGTTAGTGTCTGTGTAGGTTAGTGTCTGTGTAGGTTAGTGTCTGTGTAGGTTAGTGTCTGTGTAGTTTAGTGTCTGTGTAGGTTAGTGTCGTGTAGTTTAGTAGTCTGTGTAGGTTAGAGTCTGTGTAGTTTAGTGTCTGTGTAGTTTAGTGTCTGTGTAGTTTAGTGTCTGTGTAGGTTAGAGTCTGTGTAGTTTAGTGTCTGTGTAGTTTAGTGTCTGTGTAGTTTAGTGTCTGTGTAGGTTAGTGTCTGTGTAGGTTAGTGTCTGTGTAGTTTGGTGTCTGTGTAGTTTAGTGTCTGTGTAGTTTAGTGTCTGTGTAGTTTAGTGTCTGTGTAGGTTAGTGTCTGTGTAGTTTAGTGTCTGTGTAGTTTAGTGTCTGTGTAGGTTTGTGTCTGTGTAGTTTAGTGTCTGTGTAGGTTAGTATCTGTGTAGTTTAGTGTCTGTGTAGTTTAGTGTCTGTGTAGTTTAGTGTCTGTGTAGTTTAGTGTCTGTGTAGGTTAGTGTCTGTGTAGTTTAGTGTCTGTGTAGTTTAGTGTCTGTGTAGGTTAGTGTCTGTGTAGTTTAGTGTCTGTGTAGTTTAGTGTCTGTGTAGTTTAGTGTCTGTGTAGTTTAGTGTCTGTGTAGTTTAGTGTCAGTGTGGGTTTGTGTCTGTGTAGTTTAGTTTAGTATCTGTGTAGTTTAGTGTCTATGTAGTTTAGTACGTTCATATCAGTCACATGTTGATCTTTGTCTGTGTGTGTCACACAGGTTTCCTAGCATGTGTTTACCGTTTTTCCAGCGAAGTTGACTTCAACTAAGGGGTCGACCAGGTTCTTCCTGTTGCTGTCGAATCCTAGGACCTGTCTCATTCCATCTATAAAGGCATCGTCCACTGTGGAGATAATTATTTTATTGTTAACCTATCAAAAACCACAAAAACATACACACACAAACACATTTTGCCTACATTATGAGAGGACCAAGTACACACAGACACACACACACACAGAGACCCCCCCCCCCCCACACACACACACACACAGAGAGAGACCCCCCCCCCCCACACACACACACACACAGAGAGACACTCCCCACACACACAGAGAGAGACCCTCCCCACACACAGAGAGACCCTCCCCACACACACACAGAGAGACCCTCCCCACACACACAGAGAGACCCTCCCCACACACACAGAGAGACCCTCCCCACACACACAGAGAGACCCTCCCCACACACACAAAGAGAGACCCTCCCCACACACACAGAGAGACCCTCCCCACACACAGAGAGAGACCCTCCCCAAACACACAGAGAGAGACCCTCCCCACACACAGAGAGACCCTCCCCACACACAGAGAGAGACCCTCCCCACACACACAGAGAGACCCTCCCCACACACAGAGAGAGACCCTCCCCACACACACAGAGAGACCCTCCCCACACACAGAGAGAGACCCTCCCCACACACACAGAGAGACCCTCCCCACACACACACAGAGACCCTCCCCACACACAGAGAGAGACCCTCCCCACACACAGAGAGAGACCCTCCCCACACACAGAGAGAGACCCTCCCCACACACACAGAGAGACCCTCCCCACACACACAGAGAGACCCTCCCCACACACACAGAGAGACCCTCCCCACACACACACAGAGACCCTCCCCACACACACACAGAGAGACCCTCCCCACACACACACACAGAGAGACCCTCCCCACACACAGAGAGACCACCCACACACACAAACACACTCACTCTGAGGCAGGTCCTCAGCTCTGAACACTTTGAGTGTGAAGATGGCTCCTCTGAGTGTGAGTCCAGCAGGACGCAACAGGTTCCCCTCTATGTCTTCCTTATCCACAACTCCTTCCTTCTTATCCAGCTAGGAGAGAGAGAGAGAGAGAGAGAGAGAGAGAGAGAGAGAGAGAGAGAGAGAGAGAGAGAGAGAGAGAGAGAGAGAGAGAGAGAGAGAGAGAGAGAGAGAGAGAGAGAGAGAGAGAGAGAGAGAGAGAGAGAGAGAGAGGTCGTATCAGCGCCACAAGACTGAGTTAGCAGTCTGACCTAAAGCCTTGGTAATATACTGAACCAAAATATAAACGCAACATGCAAAAATTTCAAAGATTTTACTGAGTTAAAGTTCATATAAGGAAATGACTGAATTTAAATACATTCATTAGGCGCTAATATATGGATTTCACATGACTGGGCAGCGTTGCTGCCATGGGTGGGCCTGGGAGGGCATAGGCCCACCCACTTGGCAGCCAGGCCCAGCCAATCAGAATGAGTTTTTCCCCACAAAGGGGCTTTATTACAGACAAAACAACTTCTCAGCATCCCCCCCCCCCCCCCACCTCCCCTCAGACGATCCCGCAGGTGAAAAAGCCGGATGTGGAGCTCATGGGCTGGCGTGGTTACACCTGGTCTGCGGTTGTGAGGCCGGTTGGACGTACTGCCAAATTCTCTAAAGCGACGTTGGAAGCAGCTTATGGTAGAGAAATGAACATTCATTTCTCTGGCAACAGCTCTGGTGGACATTCTTACAGTCAGCATGCCAATTGTACGCTCCCTCAACACTTGAGACATCTGTGGCATTGTATTGTGTGACAAAACTCTGCACATTTTAGAGTGGCTTTTTATTGTCCCCAGCACAAGGTGCACCTGTGTAATGATCATGCTGTTTAATCAGCTTCTTGATATGCCACACCTGGCCAGGTGGATGGATTATCTTGGCAAATGAGAAATGCTCACTAACAGGGATGTACACAAATGTGTGCACAAAATGTAAGAGAAATAATATTTTTGTGCATATGAATAATTTCTGGGATTTTTTATTTCAGCTCATGAAACATAGGGACCAACACTTTACATGTTGCGTTTATATTTTGGTTCAGTGTATATCGGAACAGATGTACACACACAAACACTCAATATATACTAGAAAAAAAAGAGATTGAGAGACACAGAGAGAACCAAGTGGACAGATTTGAGACAGATAGTACTGTATATAATCAACCAAAAGATACAGAGATCAACTTTAACATTATAGGTAATTTAATCGGACTCACTGGAGCTTCGTCGCCGGCAGCCAATACGAAGAGGCTGACCTTCAGGTAACCTTTGGCCCCGGCCGAGAGGTCGTCAGGTTCAGAGAGGAGGAGCCACTTCCTCAAGAAGGCGTGTCCTAGAGGACAAAAGGCATTGTGGGAGAATGAGTACTTCCGACTTATGGCTTTATAGTACATTATAGTACAGCTGATTATGTTGAAATGATTAGGACATTGATAATGAATGATAGGAATACAAGTCACACAGTAGCTGTTGTATTGCTTGTTTTGTATAATTGTGTTTCTGTATTTCCTACGCTTGATGTATTTGTGTCTCTAACTGTTAATTGCTACTGGTCTTGTTATGCAGGGCTCCATTGCAAAAGAGACCTTTGATCTCAATGGGACTCCCTGCTTAAATAAAGGTTACATAAAAATTTAAAAAAATACAAACGTATGTATAGGTTTCCATTCAATTGGCGACAGATTTTCATGCGAATATTCTCAAATCCGCATAAAAACAATACGGCCATTTTCCAACCAGAGACGTGTTCCATCAAATTGACTTGCTGTAGATAAAAGGCTGTGCTTGATGACGTAGTGTACCGAATAAAAAATACAAGTTAAATGGGTTTCCATCGCATTTTCAACTCTACTGATGGTTTTCTCTGTCACGCCCTGACCTGTAGAGACTGTTGTTCTCTAGGTAGTTCGGTCAGGGTGTGAAATTCTGTGATTGTATTTCTATGTTTGGCCGGGTTGTGATTCCCAATCAGAGGCAGCTGTCGCTCGTTGTCTCTGATTGGGGATCATCCTTAGGCAGCCAGTTTTCCTGCCTGGGATGTGGGATCTTGCTTCTGTTTGGCTAGTTTCGTTATAGCCCATGGAACGTCACGGTTCGTTGTTTTGTTATTTTGTCAAGTGTTATTTCGTAAAATAAAACATGTACGCGTACCACGCTGCACCTTGGTCTGACCACTTAATCAACGATCGTGACGTTCTCACAGAAAACGGTATTGCCACGTGCACTCTGTAGCCTACTTGATGAGATTATTATACGACAAAAGAGCAAGATAATTTTTTTTATTTGTCAAACAGCAGCCAAACATCGATTATCGTGCCACCAGAATCAAACCCTCGATATGTATTGGAAAGCAGCAGCAAGCACATCACCGTGCACGTTCACCCACCCTGTGAAGTTCATAATAATAAACTTATTTCATCTGTAGCCTAATAAACTGCACGCTTTTCCAGACCATTCGTAGTGGGAGGACCCACACAACATGTCGCCGCGTGATTCCAAGTTGACTTTGACGTGATGGTTATTATATCAATATCTGTGCACAAAAGTGTTTCCACCAACATCTGTCATTTTAATTTCAGTGATTTACATTGTATTGTTTCCTGTTATTATCGTGAACTGTGGGTTATAAGAAGATAACCCTTTCAGTTGAAGGCCAGTCACATCCCTCTTTTTGTAGGTGATTCTGGTAGGCTAATAAAAGCATGTTGTTCGCAGCGTCAACCAGCCTGTTATCTCTGAAGTTCATTCATTTATTGGCGATGATGGATACTTTAACTGTACATTTAGGCTACTGTTAAAATAACTAGTCCTACCAGTAAGTGTTGTGGGGATCTATTCTCTTACAACTAGATGTGACGCCTAGCTTAGAAAGAATACATCAATGATTAAACATAATAGGTTTGTGCTGTACTGATATAGATTGTTTAACATAACAAGCTGTGATTAATGTGAGGAACCGTTAGGGGGTTGGCTGAGATAGACTTGTGACTCACACACACACACACACACACTGCCTCTTTGTTAAACTGCTCAAGGACATGTGTACTGCTACAATGAAGAAGTGCTGACTCTCGAGACAGGCAACAGTGAAGCGCCAAGGGGCTGGGACCAGCCTGAGCGCCAACGATAGGTTGGGTAAGTTTAAACCACACCCAGCCTCTACTCTGACAGGCCCAGCAGGGAGCGGGAACTATCTCTGTCAGAGTATTAAAGAAGAACCTTGGGTTCTAAAAAGTTAGTTTCTCTGTCTGCCCTGCGTGGTGTTTCAGTGGGCCCGTATATACGAAACATCATATTTACCATTCAAGTGTTTGCATTAATTAAAATACTAGTCTGTCTTAGAAGACGTGTATTGACCTCTTTTTGTTCCTAGACCAGATTTGAATTGACGCAACTTGACAGTGTGGTCCTACGAAATGCCCTTATAATGCCTCGTTACCTCCCTACATTGATTCTATTGATGGAGAACAGGTTGTTGACCTTTTTTTGTTGTTGTGTTGCACACATTTAATTCATCATTTAATTCTAGCTCACAATCGAGGTCGGCTTTGTATTCCCTCCAGCAGTGAAGTGTAGGCCTATGACTATGTAGCCTTGTGACACCTGTACGAACGAACTCTGTGCAGGTCCCAAATTTAAAGGAAAATTCCACCCAGAAATTATCTTTTGCTATTTGTTTCATTAGTCCACCGTTGACGTAATCCCAAAATGTTTTGCATGTCAGCCATCAAAGTTTTCAAGATAGGTAAATGTCAAAATATAAGAAATCCGGCCAGTATGATGAATCGTTTTATGGTATGAGTTTTCTATTAAATGTAACAGAGTACTGTGGTATGGTGGAATTTTGTTATCTTCCTGCAAATGGCGGTACTGAGTCACGCCGTGAGACCCCTGCAGGTGACTGATGGGAATCAAAAATGGAGTAACCCTGACCACTGTACTTACAGTAAGGTATCAGATTCAAACTGATCCCAAACACACACCAAAGTAAATATGGGGTCACGGAGGAAGTGGCAGGCTGTACGTACGCTGTATGTTCTAAAGGAGGTCTGCTAGACCGAAAAGCTTTACAAATCGAATCAATGTGAAACTGGCATCGGTTCTAGGTGTGCACAAGTCTCTTTCTTTGAAGTGTGCAGGGTGAACCTGCTGAGATAAACTAGCTGTGACATTATGATAACATGAGATTACAGTAATAACCAACATCAAATTACAGCCACATGGTTTGGCTTGTTAAAACTGCAATGACAACAGACACCAGATAATGACAACAGACAACATACAACATACAATAGAAAATACACAGTACCAGTCAAAAGTTTGGACTCATTCAAGGGTTTTTCTTTATTTGTAAAATGTTCTACATTGTAGAATAACAGTAACCTTGATGACAGCTTTGCACACTCTTGGCATTCTCTCAACCAGCTTCACGAGGTAGTCACCTGGAATGCATTTCAATTAACAGGTGTGCCTTCTTAAAAGTTAATGTGTGGACTTTCTTTCCTTCTTAATGCGTTTGAGCCAATCAGTTGTGTTGTGACAAGGTGGGGGGGGGGGGGGGGGGGTATACAGAAGATAGCCCTATTTGGTAAAAGACCAAGTCCATATTATGTCAAGAACAGCTCAAATAAGCAACAGACGATTTTGGGAGTAGACCGATTTTCTGGATGTCTCACGGTCTGACAAACACAGCTGTAGCTCTGTCACCTTTTGCGACATCGGCGGCGGCGTGGACATCCACCTTTAGTTAATACATTTGAAGTTCTTCAATATGGAAACTACATATCCTAATGTTAGTATCATATGAAGTAGATATAGGCAGGCTACAGTAGGTGGGGTAGGCTAAATCATTACAACCAGATAGGCCTAATTAAACAAACGGTGATAATGAAAACTAAATATTCTAGGCAGAGCATGCCCAAAGCTTGTACCAGAGCGAAATTGGAGCCGGCGAGAAGGCCTCACTTCACACACTCACCCACTTACATACTCTGGCATTCAAAAGCATCAATGCTTTAGGCTATCAAAGAACTGTTAACCATATCAATGGACGGAATCGGTGATTGGTCCGACAAGCTTCATAATAGCTGAGGCCTAAATAGACTAAATAACAATGATCTGATTTGAACGGTTTAGTCGTTCAAACAAGATACTAAGTCGTTCAAACGAGATACTAAGTCGTTCAAACGAGATACTAAGTCGTTCAAACGAGATACTAAGTCGTTCAAACGAGATACTAAGTCGTTCAAACGAGATACTAAGTCGTTCAAACGAGATACTAAGTTGTTCAAACGAGATACTAAGTCGTTCAAACTAGATACTAAGTCGTTCAAACGAGATACTAAGTCGTTCAAACGAGATACTAAATGGTTCAAACGAGATACTAAATGGTTCAAACGAGATACTAAGTCGTTCAAACGAGATACTAAATGGTTCAAACGAGATACTAAGTCGTTCAAACGAGATACTAAATGGTTCAAACGAGATACTAAGTCGTTCAAACGAGATACTAAATGGTTCAAACGAGATACTAACTGGTTCAAACGAGATACTAAGTCGTTCAAACGAGATACTAAATGGTTCAAACGAGATACTAAGTCGTTCAAACGAGATACTAAGTCGTTCAAACGAGATACTAAGTCGTTCAAACGAGATACTAAGTCGTTCAAACTAGATACTAACTGGTTCAAACGAGATACTAAATGGTTCAAACGAGATAATTCCAAGGGTCTACGTTTTTTATAATTTTTTTTGCCTTCAGGGCTTCCGTAAAGATCCCATCTTGTCTGGCGTATTTCGTTTTGTCAACATTTGGAAAGTTTACTGAACATTTTCTCGGTTTCGGCCGAGGCTGCTCCTCCTCCTTGTTCGGGCAGGCTTCGGCGGTCGTCGTCCCCGGAGTACTAGCTATCACCGTTTGATGTTTTCGATGTCTGTTTGGTTTTGTCTGATTGTGTACACCTGTTTCCTGTTTGGTTGATTATGTCTCCTATAAGTTTCTCGTTTGGTTAGTCTTGTGTTGTGTGTTATTGTCCACCTGTCCGTAGGAGCTGCGAGTTTCTGCTCTGTTTATTTGTTTTGGTGTTTTTACGCACAGTTTGCGTAATCGCTCGCCTCTGTTTGTTCGAGGCCCGTATTTTGTATTTTGTCACTTTATGACAAGTAAAGTCTGTTGGACTAAGCCTCTGTGTCCTGCGCCTGACTCCTACACCACATCCACATCAGCTCCTGACAGGTTTAGTCGTTCAAACGAGATACTAAGTCGTTCAAACGAGATACTAAATGGTTCAAACGAGATAATTCCAAGGGTCTACGTTTTTTATAAAAACATTTGCCTTCAGGGCTTCCGTAAAGATCCCATCTTGTCTGGCGTATTTCGTTTTGTCAACATTTGGAAAGTTTACTGAAAAATGTTTCCAATTCTATCACAGCTGTCATTACTGTTTTTTAATACAGTATGACTTTACTTGCATGAAAACTTTGGATGGAAATGTGGTTAGTAACCACGTTTCCATCCACATTTTTTATGCAAGTAAAGTCACATTGTATAAAAAAAAAAAATCACGACAGCTGTGATGGAAACAGGATGTTTCGGTGTAATTTTATAAAAGGCGACAGATAATTTGTTTGTTCTACATGGTGGGATCTTCTTGTGTCGGTTAAATGAATTATGAAGGAAATGGCGGTGGAAACACCTTTATGTGCAAATGTTGATATAATAACCATCACATTGAAAGGAAACTTGGAGTCACGTGATGATACAGTGTGTGGTCCTCCCACGACGATGAGGGAAACCATGCTGTTTATTAGGCTACAGATGAAATAAGTTATGATGAACTTCACAGGGTGGTGAAAGCGCCACGGTGATGAGCTTGATGCGGATTTTCCAATAAATATCGAGGTTTTTATTCTGGTGACATGATGATCAATGCTTGACTGCCGTTCATTTTGTGTGCATTACGTCATCACAAAACAGATTTTTATCTGCAAGAAGTCCATCTGGTGGAAACATTACCACTGGTGGGAAAATGCGCACATATTTCTTTATGCGGATTATAGAATATTCACATGAAAATCTTTCGCCAATTGGGATGGAAATCTAGTTATAGATATGTTTTTACTCACTGCTCTCGTTGTAGACTGTGCCAACATCAAGCTGTAAAAGAAATCCAGAGAGAAATAAATATCCAAACAGAAATACTACTGGTCTTCCATGGCACATAAACGTTCACAGAGAGATATGGACAGTTTACAGAGGATGTGTTGAGAAGAAAATATTTTACCTTGAATTCACCTATCACTGAGTCAGTTCGCAGTGACTTGGAGTCAAAAACCTGACAGAGAGAGAGAGAAAGTGTGAGAGAGAGAGAGAGAGGGAGAGAGAGAAGAGAGAGAGAGAGAGACAGAGAGAGAGAGAGAGAGAGAGAGAGAGAGAGAGGGAGAGAGAGAAGAGAGAGAGAGAGAGAGAGAGAGATATTATACATTACTACTATACTCATTACTACATTGATATATATTTTCAATGTAGTTGTGAATTATAAATGTATACTGATAAAGACTTACAGTAATGAAGATGGGCTCATCGAAGAGGTCTGACGGAGTCTCGTAGAAGTTCAGAAAGAAAGTCTGAGAGAAATAAATTAAGGAAATATGTTATAAACTAAGTCACAACACAAATACTAGATCAGCACTCCTACTCTGACATGCTGTGTGAATAGGGCAGGGCTCTCCAACCCTGTTCCTGGAGAGCTACCCTCCTGTAGGTTTTCACTCCAACCCTGTTCCTGGAGAGCTACCCTCCTGTAGGTTTTCACTCCAACCCTGTTCCTGGAGAGCTACCCTCCTGTAGGTTTTCACTCCAACCCTGTTCCTGGAGAGCTACCCTCCTGTAGGTTTTCACTCCAACCCTGTTCCTGGAGAGCTACCCTCCTGTAGGTTTTCACTCCAACCCTGTTCCTGGAGAGCTACCCTCCTGTAGGTTTTCACTCCAACCCTGTTCCTGGAGAGCTACCCTCCTGTAGGTTTTCACTCCAACCCTGTTCCTGGAGAGCTACCCTCCTGTAGGTTTTCACTCCAACCCTGTTCCTGGAGAGCTACCCTCCTGTAGGTTTTAACTCCAACCCTGTTCCTGGAGAGCTACCCTCCTGTAGGTTTTCACTCCAACCCTGTTCCCGGAGAGCTACCCTCCTGTAGGTTTTCACTCCAACCCTGTTCCCGGAGAGCTACCCTCCTGTAGGTTTTCACTCCAACCCTGTTCCCGGAGAGCTACCCTCCTGTAGGTTTTCACTCCAACCCTGTTCCCGGAGAGCTACCCTCCTGTAGGTTTTCACTCCAACCCTGTTCCTGGAGAGCTACCCTCCTGTAGGTTTTCACTCCAACCCTGTTCCTGGAGAGCTACCCTCCTGTAGGTTTTCACTACAACCCTAATCTAGCACACCTGATTCTAGTAATGACCTGATTGATAAGATGAATCAGGTTAGTTGCAACTGGGGTTGGAGTGAAAACCTACAGGAGGGAGGCCCTCCAGGAACAGGGTTGGACAGCCCTGGAATAGGGACTCCTTAAATTATTATCAGAGTATCATATCTGTCCTCTCCCTACAGTTATTACCACTGACCACCAAATACAGAATCATATCTGTCCTCTCCCTACTTGTGGCTTGGCACAAGAACTGTATGTCCAAGGCAACAGAGGCCTTAGGAACTATGGGTACTTGGGGTCACAGTGCCCCCTGGAGGTGCAAGAAGAGGATGCAGTGGAATCTTGAATGGAGCTGTGGTAATGTTCATTAACAGGCTTATTAGAGGTGTATTAACTAGTTGTAACGGGGGGTGACATCAAGTCTCTTCACCTCATCAAACACTGGGTTGTTTCCTTTCCTGATGCGAGTCCTCTTGGTCTGTCCGCCAACAGTAACCTTGACGACCGGTTTGATGTTGATCCCCGGCAACTGTCGGCCTTCGATGACCCGAACGCGCACCTGAAAATTTTCACACAGAAACATGTACGAATCGTATATTGATTAGATTTAGATTTTTTTTTTTAGATTTTTGTATTTAGTCAAATGCACAGGGGTCTCGTGTGTAGTTGCAGTGTACAGTGAAATACTTAAGCTCCGAGCTTCAACAGTGCAGGTGTGAATGAAACAATAATGAAACAATGATAAATATAAATGTCCATTGGGGTGTGGCCAGGGTAATTGTCTGTTGGGGGGGGGGGGATAAAACGTCCATAGGGAGAGTAGCAGGGGGAGAAGGTAGCAGGGGGAGAAGGTAGCAGACTAGTGGTGGCCATTCAGCAGCCTGATGGTCTGAGGGTAGAAGCTATTGGCCAGTCTCACAGTTTTTCCCATGATGCTCCTGTACTGCACGCATATGAGTGATGGAAGCAAGGATAACAGGCCGTGGCTCGGGTGGCTGAGGTCCCTGATGATTTTCTCCTGTACTGCACGCATATGAGTGATGGAAGCGAGGATAACAGGCCGTGGCTCGGGTGGCTGAGGTCCCTGATGATTTTCTTGGCCTTCCTGCGACACCTGCTGATGTACATTGCCTTGCAAAAGTATTCATCCCCCTTGGCGTTTTTTTCCTATTTTGTTGCATTACAACCTGTAATTTAAATGGATTTTTATTTTGGATTTCATGTAATGGACATACACAAAATAGTCCAAAATGGTGAAGTGAAATGAAAAAAATAACTTGTTTCAAAAAAGTCTAAAAAAAAAAAATTACGGAAAAGTGGTGTGTGCACATGTATCCACCGCCTTTGCTATGAAGCCCCTAAATAAGATCTGGTGCAACAAATTACCTTCAGAAGACACACAATTAGTTAAATAAAGTCCACCTGTGTGCAATCTAAGTGTCACATGATCTGTCACATGATCTCAGTATGTATAACCCTGTTCTGAAAGGCCCCAGAGTCTGCAACACCACTAAGCAAGGGGCACCACCAAGCAAGTGGCACCATGAAGACCAAGGAGCTCGCCAAACAGGTCAGGGACAAAGTGGTGGAGAAGTACAGATCAGGGTTGGGTTATAAAAAAATATCAGAAACCTTCCCACGGAGCACCATTAAATCCATTATTAAAAAATGGAAAGAATATGGCACCACAACAAATCTGCCAAGAGAGGGCCGCCCACCAAAACTCACGGACCAGGCAAGAAGGGCATTAATCAGACAGGCAACAAAGAGACCAAAGATAACCCTGAAGGAGCTGCAAAGCTCCACAGTGGAGATTAGAGTATCTGTCCATAGGACCACTTTAAGCCGTACACTCCACAGAGCTGGGCTTTACGGAAGAGTGGCCAGAAAAAAGCCATTGCTTAAAGAATAAAATAAGCAAAATCGTTTGCTGTTCACCAAAAGGCATGTGGGAGACTCCCCAAACATATGGAAGAAGGTTCTCTGGTCAGATGAGACTAAAATTGAGCTTTTTGGCCATCAAGGAAAACGCTATGTTAAAATCCATTTTAATTCCAGGTTGTAAGGCAACAAAATAGGAAAAATGCCAAGGGGGGTGAATACTTTCGTAAGCCACTGTAAGTGTCCTGGAGGTTTGGCTGAGCTGTTTGGCTGAGCTGTTTGGCTGAGCTGTTTGGCTGAGCTGTTTGGCTGAGCGTAACACCCTCTGCAGCACCTTGTGGCCGGCGGCGGTGGAGTTGCCGCACCAGGCGGTGATGAAGCCCGACAGTATGCTCTCGATGGTGCTCCTGTAGAACACTGTGAGGGCTTTCGGGGGGACAGGCCACATTTTCTTCAGCCTCCTGAGGTTAAAGAGTTGCGGTCGTGCCTTCTTCACCACGGTGTCCATGTTTGACCATTTCAGCTCCTCGGAGATGTGTATGCCAAGGAACTTGACGTTTTTGACCGTTTCCACAGCAGCCCCGTTGATGAGGATGGGGGTGCGCCCAGCCTGGTTCCTCCTGAAGTCCACAATCAGCTCCTTTGTTTTGCTTACATTGAGGCAGAGGTTGTTTACCTGGCACCATGCCATCAGAGTGTCTACCTCCTCCCTGTAGGCCGTCTCGTCGTTGTTGGTGATCAGGCCTACAACTGTCGTGTCGTCAGCAAACTTGATGATGGAGATGGAACTGTGTGAGGCCACGCAGTCTTGGGTATACAGGGAATACAGGAGGGGACTGTGGACGCACCCTTGTGGGGACCCCCGTGTTGAGGATCAGTGTGGAGGAGGTGTTGTTGCCTACCTTCACCACCTGGGGGCGGCCCGTCAGGAAGTCCAGGACCCAGTTGCAGAGGGAGGAACCGTGGATCTGTCAGGGCGGTATGCCAGGTGATGTAGTCTTTGACTAGCCTCTCGAAGCGCTTCATGAAGACGGAAGTGAATGCTACTGGTCGGTAGTCTTTCAGTTCAGTTAATTTCCGTTTCTTGGGCACAGGGATGATAGTGGACATCTTGAAGTAAGTGGGGGTAACGGACTGAGCTAGAGAGAGATTGAAAATGTCCGAAAACACAACAGCTAGCTGGTCTGCTCATGCGGCCTTGCAAGGGTAAACACGTTTGAATTACTTATATACGTCCTCCGTGGAGTCCGTGAGTATGTAGGTATGCATGTATGTCCTCAGGGGACCTCATCAAAATCCTCAGCAGCTCAGAGTCGTTTTTGCTCGAAGCGCGAGAAAAAAGGTGTTTAGCTCAACCGGCGAGGCGATGTTGTTGTCGTGGCGACGTGACTAGCTGTCTTAATGTAATCCATGATCGTTAGAAGCCCCTGCCACATATCGCCTCGTATCCGACCCGCTGAATTGTCCCTATACTTGTGTCTCGCCATCTTTGATTGATGTTTGATGGCTCAAAAACTGTGGAAAATCTTGCATTTATTTTAGCAGATATCATTTTGAGTTGATTGATACTGGCGTAGGAGAGAAATCATACTATTTGTGTAAATTACAAGGAATCTCAAGCTGTGAGAGAAGATGTCATGCCACGACCACATAGTGGTGCTGTTTCTAAGGCCCATCACTGTCAGGCGGCATAGCTTTCTCTGCTCTATGCACAACAGATGAGCAGTTCTCAGACCATAACATATGTCCTCAGACCATAACAGCTGTTCTCAGACAGTAACATATGTTCTCAGACAGTTCTCAGACAACTTCAAGTTCCTAATGGGCGGCAGGTAGCTTAGTGGTTAAGAGCGTAGTAACCGAAAGGTCACTGGTTCTAATCCCAGAGCCGACCAGGTGAAAAATCTGTCAATGTGCCCTTGAGCAAGGCACTTAACCCTAATTGCTCCTTTTTTTTTTATTTATTTACAGATGTTCTCAGACAGTAACAGATGTTCTCAGACCATAACAGATGTTCTCAGACCATAACAGATGTTCTCAGACCATAACAGATGTTCTCAGACAGTAACAGATGTTCTCAGACCATAACAGATGTTCTCAGATCATAAGAGATGTTTTCAGACCATAACAGATGTTCTCAGACCATAACAGATGTTCTCAGACCATAACAGATGATCTCAGACAGTAACAGATGTTCTCAGACCATAACAGATGTTCTCAGACCATAACAGATGTTCTCAGATCATAAGAGATGTTTTCAGACCATAACAGATGTTCTCAGATCACAGCAGTTGTTCTCAGACCGTAACAGATGAGCAGTTCTCAGACCAACTAGCAGAAATCGAAGCAAATCAAAGTTTATTCGTCACGCGCCCAGTTTACAGCAGGTATGAACGGTGCAGTGAAAAATACTTATGCGCTAGCTCCCTCAACAATGCAGTACAACATCAATATCAGAGATATTACAAAATATAGAAAGGAGGCTGGGGGATTTAGATAGATATGAAATTAGAAATACGTCCTGATTCAATTGTGTTTTTGAAATGAGAAAATGTGTCACGCACACACACACAGAGAGAAATGCACACACATACACACACACAGAGAGAAATGCACACACACACACACAGAGAAATGCGCACACACACACACACAGAGAAATGCACACACACACACACACACACACACACAGAGAAATGCACACACACACACACACACACACACACACACACACACAGAAATGCACACACACACCTGCAGGTCCTGTGGTTTATTGGGGAGCGGTGTCTTGCTGCTCTGTTGTCTCTTCTTCCTCTTCACTCCAGGGGTGTAGTTAGGGGGGGCCCGTTTAGGGGTCTGGGCTGGAAAGGGGAGGACACGCACAGAGTTGACAACAGATTACATTTACATTTTAGTCATTTAGCTAAACGCTCTTATCCAGAGCAACTTACAGTTAGTGAGTGCATACATTTTTATTTTTCATACTGGCCCCCCGTGGGAATCGAACCCACAACCCTGGCGTTGCAAACGCCATGCTCTACCAACTGAGCTACATCCCTGCCGGCCATTCCCTCCCCTACCCTGGACGACGCTGGGCCAATTGTGCGCCACCCCTTGGGTCTCCCGGTCGCGGCCGGCTACGACAGAGCCTGGATTCGAACCAGGATCTCTAGTGGCACAGCTAGCACTGCGATGCAGTGCCTTAGACCACTGCGCCACTCGGTGAGATATCGGGAGACACTCGGCAGACAGATCACACAGAAACGTCATAATGCAACTTCAGGAGCTGTCTGTCTGGCTTTGCTATGGGGGTCAAGGGTTAGGGCTAAAGAGGAAAGGGTCAGGGGTGGTTACCTGTGGGGGTCTCTTGGCCGTCCTGGCCTCCCTGATGGGGCCCCTGGTGACTCCCTGTGTCTGGGTCATCGGTCTGCTCCATCATCAACATGCTTTCTGTGTCCTCCTCACCCATGGTGTCCAACGAGAAGACTGGAGTAGACACACACATGCAGTACAACCGTCATCATTACAGAGAGAGAGAGAGAGACAGAGAGAGAGAGAGAGAGAGAGAGAGAGAGAGAGATAAAAAAATTGAGAGAGCTCAAAGACATTGCTCCTGCATTTTTAACCAAAAATATAGATTTAGAGTTAGATAAAGTAGGATTTTTGGGCAGGGACATATACAGGATGCTACCCTCCACAACATAACCTTCATTCCAAACCAAAACTCCAAACCTACAACCTGATTTTGGACGGAATTACCTGGAAAGCTTTCTACTACCAAGGATTACTATTCTCAAACTATACAGCAAATGCTCTGGCAAACAAACAGAAACCTGAAAACACCATCCAACCTGGAACTGAGTGAGTAATGTTTAGTATGAAGCTATTTTTCACTTTCAAAAACCAAGAAGAAAAATACATTACAATGATATATTTTATTTTATAAGGACTGAATGCTAAGGCTACCAAGCTTAAGCTTGCTACAAAGAGATACAATTTCAATTAGCACTGACGTGTGAAGTGAGAGGTGTCAATGCCCTTGAGCCCAACAATGGCAGGAGAGTCTACCCCAACTAAATGGAGAGGCCTTAGAAGCACCCCCCCCCCCCCCCCCCCCCACTGTTCAGAGGTCATTAAAATACAGTACCCTCTGAATGTAAAAAACGACAAGACACAAAAAGAGTACAAAATGAAACTTATTTTGGGGAAGCACGAGACACTTTTTGCTGATTTGTATAAAAATGGGAACATAAGCAACCTTATCTTCCACACAGACCATCCCCTGGCATGGCACAGTGTTAGCGACGGGTGGAAACTCAGGATACTAGACAACGAGGAATCTGAGTCGTCTAATATTAATCTCTATAAATCTGGAACCGTTTTGGTTCAAGGCAACACCAAACAGTTCCAGCTGGACTTTCACCTAATCAAATAAATAGCTCAGCAGGAGAAGCTCTCCCTTGAGAAAGATACCCCCACCCCGAGCGGGTCAGACCAGACCTCTTCATTAAATAACCCCACAGAGCAACCCCAAGCAGAAAGTCAACTTCCCAGCACAGAGTACTACTCCCTCATTGAAATGAAGGATAAATTCACCCAGCTGGAGGTAAGGCAGGTGGAGCTGGAACAGCAGATGAAAACACTCCAGTCAGCACAGACCCAGACAACAGTCCAGCACAACAACACCCCCTTAACTAGACCTGGAGAGCTGCAGGTAGAGAGAGACATATCTGCACTCTGGACTGTGATGAGACAACATCAACAGGAGAAAGAGCAGGAGCAGGAGAAGAACAGAGCACTAGAGGAGAGGGTCAGAGTGCTGGAGGAGAAGGTGAGAATGATGACGGGTGACATAGAACAACCCATTAGAGAACAGCCCACCTCATATCCTGGCCAAAGTCTCGACACCGCAGCAGAACAGTACACCCTAGACCCTGACCATAGCCTCGACATCACACCCAGACAAACAAATGAAGAACCCCAAGCCCTGGGGACCCCAACCCCTCTGAGCAACCCCCCAGTCAGACACCCTGATAGCCCTCATGACGACCCCCCCACACCCACTGAGGACATACACAAGCCACAGATTGTACTCCTTATGGACTCAAACGGGAAATACATACAAGAAAATAAACTTTTTCCAAAACACACAGTGTCTAAACTCTGGTGTCCAAACACCCAGCGCGCCCTAGACCTTCTGTCTGAGGACCGACTAGGATCACCCAGCCACATAATAATACACACAGGCACAAACGACCTGAGAACACAGCAGGAAAGGGTGGCCACAGCACTCAAGGGAGTGATAGAAAAAGCTTCTTCTACTTTCCCCAACGCACAAGTGGTTATCTCAACCCTGCTACCACGAAAAGACTTCCACCCTGCTACCATACAGCGGGTAAACGCAAGTATTTCCCGTGACTGTGCATCAAAACCAAATGTCTTCCTGGCCCACCACTCCACCCTGGACGTGAACAGCCTTTATGACCAGGTCCACCTATACAAGGCAGCAGTGCCCACCTTCGCCCGGACCCTAAAGGATATCGCCCTCAACCGCAGACCCAACACCTCACACAGGAGCAACAGATCAACAGACACCCCGCCCAGACCAGCGAGACACTCTCCCAGACCTGCGGGACCCCCCCAAGGACCTACACATAGAGGACCCCCGCAGAGAGGACCTACATCCAGACCACAGCACCATCAACCACATCTACACCCCCACCCCCACCAATTAACTCCCCCCCAAGTCAACCATGCCCACACCCCATTTAGGCCCCCTCAGATCAGACCTATGCCCCTCCTACCCACCCCAAGCCCCCCACTCCCACAAAGAGGGCCTCAACATGAAAGTCACACATACGCCCAGGCCGTGAGCAGGCAAACAGGCTCAACACCCACTCTTACACTAGCCCAAGCCAATGGCATGTACCAGATGCTCAGCAGGCTCTGCTCACAATTACTG
Organism: Coregonus lavaretus; assembly: GCF_964263955.1. NCBI lineage: Eukaryota > Metazoa > Chordata > Actinopteri > Salmoniformes > Salmonidae > Coregonus > Coregonus lavaretus. Next base: position 22,592 of record NW_028163906.1, on the reverse strand, counting down.
GCCTGAGGCCAAACCACACAACCAACAACATTAGACACTTAATGGAACACAAAGCCTTCGTGGTCCTCTGTAGCTCAGCTGGTAGAGCACGGCGCTTGTAACGCCAAGGTAGTGGGTTCGATCCCCGGGACCACCCATACACAAAAATGTATGCACGCATGACTGTAAGTCGCTTTGGATAAAAGCGTCTGCTAAATGGCATATTATTATTATTACTATTTCATCCTGGAATATCCAAGGCCTGAGGTCATCGGCCTTTGGCCTAAAGAGCAGGAATCTGGACTTCACCAAAGAAATCGGAAATACAGACATTGTCATCCTACAAGAAACATGGTATAGAGGAGACGGACCCACTGGTTGCCCTCTAGGTTACAGAGAGCTGGTAGTCCCATCCACCAAACTACCAGGTGTGAAACAGGGAAGGGACTCAGGGGGTATGCTAATTTGGTATAGAGCAGACCTAACTCACTCTATTAAATCAATCAAAACAGGAACATTTGACATTTGGTTAGAAATTCAAAAGGAAATTATCTCAACTGAGAAAAATGTCCCCCTGTGTGCTACCTATATCCCCCCAATAGAATCCCCATACTTTAATGAAGACAGTTTCTCCATCCTGGAGGGGGAAATCAATCATTTCCAGACCCAGGGACATGTACTAGTCTGTGGCGACCTAAATGCCAGAACTGGACAAGAACCTGACACCCTCAGCACACAGGGGGACAAACACCTACCTGGAGGTGACAGCATTCCCTCCCCCATATGCCCCCCTAGGCACAACTACGACAACATAACCAACAAAAATGGGTCACGACTCCTGCAGCTCTGTCGCACACTGGGTATGTACATAGTCAATGGTAGGCTTCGAGGGGACTCCTATGGTAGGTACACCTATAGCTCATCTCTTGGCAGTAGTACTGTAGCAAATGCTCTGGCAAGCAAACAGAAACCTGAAAACACCATCCAACCTGGAACTGAGTGAGTAATGTTTAGTCTGAAGCTATTTTTTACTTTCAAAAACCAAGAAGGAAAATACATTACAATTATATAGTTTACTTTATAAGGACTGAATGCTAAGGCTACCAAGCTTGTTAGGACAAAGAGATACAACTTCAATTAGCACTGAGGTGTGAAGTCAATGGTAGGCTTCGAGGGGACTCCTATGGTAGGTACATCTATAGCTCATCTCTTGGCAGTAGTACTGTAGAATACTTTATCACTGACCTCAACCCAGAGTCTCTCAGAGCGTTCACAGTCAGCCCACTGACACCCCTATCAGATCACAGCAAAATCACAGTCTATTTGAACAGAGCAATACTCAATCATGAGGCATCAAAGCCAATGTAACTGAATGATATGAAGAAATGCTATAGATGGAAGGAAAGTAGTTTGTAAACCTAACAAAAAAACATTAGGCAACAACAAATTCAATCCCTTTTAGACAACTTCCTGGACAAAACGTTCCACTGTAATAGTGAAGGTAACCTAAGAAAGAAATTGAGAAACCTATCCAACCGAAAACATAGAGACCCAGAAAACCTGAGCCTACGCCTTCACTATGGTGAATCACTAAAACAATACAGAAATACACTACGGAAAAGAAGGAACAGCACGTCAGAAATCAGATCAATGTAATTGAAGAATCCATAGACTCTAACCACTTCTGGGAAAATTGGAAAACACTAAACAAACAACAACACGAAGAGCTATCTATCCAAAACGGAGATGTATGGGTAAACCACTTCTCCAATCTTTTTGGCCCTGTAACATAGAAAAAAACTGCAAAAAAATATACATCATCAAATGCAAATCTTAGAATCAACTATTAAAGACTACCAGAACCCACTGGATTCTCCAATTACATTGAAATCACTACAGGACAAAATACAAACCCTCCAACCCAAAAAGGCCTGTGGTGTTGATGGTATCCTCCATGAAATGATAAAATATACAGAACACAAATTCCAATTGGCTTTACTTAAACTCTTTAACATCATCCTTAGCTCTGGCATCTTCCCCAATATTTGGAACCAAGGACTGATCACCCCAATCCACAAAAGTGGAGACAAATTTGACCCCAATAACTACCGTGGGATATGCGTCAACAGCAACCTTGGGAAAATACTCTGCATTATCATTAACCGCAGACTAGTTAATTTCCTCAGAGAAACAATGTACTGAGCAGATGTCAAATTGGCTTTTTACCAAATTACCGTACGACAGACCACGTATTCACCCTGCACACCCTAATTGACAAAAAACAAACCAAAACAAAGGCAAAGTCTTCTCATGCTTTGTTGATTTGAAAAAAGCTTTTGACTCAATTTGGCATGAGGTTCTGCTATACAAATTGATGGAAAGTGGTGTTGGGGGAAAAACATATGACGTTATAAAATCCATGTACACAAACAACAAGTGTGCGGTTAAAATTGGTTAAAAAAACACAGACATTTCTTTCCACAGGGCCATGGGGTGAGACAGGGATGCAGTTTAAGCCCCACCCTCTTCAACATATATATCAACGAATTGGCGAGGGCACTAGAACAGTCTACAGCACCCGGCCTCACCCTACTAGAATCTGAAGTCAAATGTCTACTGTTTGCTGATGATCTGGTGCTTCTGTCCCTAACCAAGGAGGGCTTACAGCAGCACTTAGATCTTCTGCACAGATTCTGTCAGACCTGGGCCCTGACAGTAAATCTCAGTAAGACAAAAATAATGGTGTTCCAAAAAAGGTCCAGTTGCCAGGACCACAAATACAAATTCCATCTAGACACCGTTGCCCTAGAGCACACAAAAAACTATACATACCTCGGCCTAAACATCAGCGCCACAGGTAACTGCCACAAAGCTGTGAACGATCTGAGAGACAAGGCAAGAAGGGCCTTCTATGCCATCAAAAGGAACATAAAATTCGACATAGCAGTTAGGATCTGGCCAAAAATACTTGAATCAGTTATAGAACCCATTGCCCTTCATGGTTGTGAGGTCTGGGGTCCGCTCACCAACCAAGAATTCACAAAATGGGACAGTCACCAAATTGAAACTGCATGCAGAATTCTGCAAAAATATCCTTTGTGTACAATCGTGGTCAAAAGTTTTGAGAATGACACAAGTATTGGTCTCCACAAAGTTTGCTGCTTCAGTGTTCTTAGATCTTTATGTCAGTAGTTACTATGGTATACTGAAATATAATTACAAGCATTCCATAAGTGTCAAAGGCTTTCATTGACTATGACATTCAGTTTATGCAAAGAGTCAATATTTGCGGTGTTGACCCTTCTTTTTCAAGACCTCTGCAATCTGCCCTGGCATGCTGTCAATTAACTTCTTTGCCACATCCTGACTGATGGCAGCCCATTCTTGTCAGAAGTTTTGGGTTTTTGTTTGTCCACCCGCCTCTTGAGATCAACCACAAGTTCTCAATGGGATTAAGGTCTGGGGAGTTTCCTGGCCATGGACCCAAAATATCGATGTTTTGTTCCCCGAGCCACTTAGTTATCACTTTTGCCTTATGGCAAGGTGCTCCATCATGCTGGAAAAGGCATTGGTCATCACCAAACTGTTCTTGGACGGTTGGGAGAAGTTGCTCTCGGAGGATGTGTTGGTACCATTCTTTATTCATGGCTGTGTTCTTAGGCAAAATTGTGAGTGAGCCCACTCCCTTGGCTGAGAAGCAACCCCACACATGAATGGATGCTTTACTGTTGGCATGACACAGGACTGATGGTAGCGCTCACCTTGTCTTCTCCGGACAAGCTTTTTTCCGGATGGCTCAAACATTCGGAAAGGGGATTCATCAGAGAAAATGACTCTACCCCAGTCCTCAGCAGTCCAATCCCTGTACCTTTTGCAGAATATCAGTCTGTCCCTGATGTTTTTCCTGGAGAGAAGTGGCTTCTTTGCTGCCCTTCTTGACACCAGGCCATCCTCCAAAAGTCTTCACCTCACTGTGCGTGCAGATGCACTCACACCTGCCTGCTGCCATTCCTGAGCAAGCTCTGCACTGGTGGTGCCCCGCAGCTGAATCAACTTTAGGAGACGGTCCTGGCGCTTGCTGGACTTTCTTGTGCGCCCTGACGCCTTCTTCACAACAATTGAACCTCTCTCCTTGAAGTTCTTGATGATCCGATAAATGGTTGATTTAGGTGCAATCTTACTAGCAGCAATATCGTTGCCTGTGAAGCCCTTTTTGTGCAAAGCAATGATGACGGCACGTGTTTCCTTGCAGGTAACCATGGTTAACAGAGGAAGAACAATGATTTCAAGAGCCACCCTCCTTTTAAAGCTTCCATTCTGTTATTCTGACTCAATCAGCATGACAGAGTGATCTCCAGCCTTGTCCTCGTCAACACTCTCACCTGTGTTAACGAGACAATCACTGACATGATGTCAGCTGGTCGTTTTGTGGCAGGGCTAAAATGCAGTGGAAATGTTTTTTTGGGATTAAGTTCATTTTCATGGCAAAGAGGGACTTTGCAATTAATTGCAATTCATCTGATCACTCTTCGTGACATTCTGGAGTATATGCAAATTGCCATCATCAACACTGAGGCAGCAAACTTTGTGGAGACCAATACTTGTGTCATTCTCAAAACTGACCACGACTGTACAACGAAAACCACCAAATAATGCATGCAGAGCAGAATTAGGCCGATACCCGCTAATGATCAAAATACAGAAAAGAGCAGTTAAATTCTATAACCACTTAAATGGAAGCTTCCTTAACAAAGCCATCACCTACAGAGAGATTAACCTGGAGAAGAGTCCCCTAAGTAAGCTGGTCCTGGGGCTCTGCTCACAAACACAAACAGACCCCCACAGAGCCCCAGGACAACAACACAATTAGACCCAACCAAATCATGAGAAAACAAAAAGAGAATTACTTGACACATTGGAAAGAATTAACAAAAAAACAGAGTTAACTAGAATGCTATTTGGCCCTAAACAGAAAGTATACAGTGGCAGAATAGCTGACCACTGTGACTGACCCAAACTTAAGGAAAGCTTTGACTATGTACAGACTCAGTGAGCATAGCCTTGCAATATTGAAAGGCCGCCGTAGGCAGACCTGGCTCTCAAGAGAAGACAGGCTAATTGCACACTGCCCACAAAATTAGGTGGAAACTGAGCTGCACTTCCTAACCTCCTGCCAAATGTATGACCATATTAGAGACATATTTCCCTCAGATTACACAGATCCACAAAGATTTTGAAAACCAACCCAATTTTGATAAACTTCCATATCTACTGGGTGAAATACCACAGTGTGCCATCACAGCTGCAATATTTGTGACCTGTTGCCACAAGAAAAGGGCAACTAGTGAAGAACAAACACCATTGTAAATATAACCCATATTTATGTTTATTTATTTTCCCATTTGTACTTTAACTATTTGCACATTGTTACAACACTGTATATATACATAATATGACATTTGAAATGTTTTTATTCTTTTGGAACTTCTGAGTGTAATGTTTACTGTTAATATTTATTCTTTATTTCACTTTTGTTTACTGTCTACTTCACTTGCTTTGGCAATGTCAATAAAGCCCTTAAATTGAATTGAATTGAATTGAGAGAGAGAGAGAGAGATAGACAGAGAGAGAGAGACAGAGAGAGAGAGACAGAGAGCGAGAGAGACAGAGAGCGAGAGAGACAGAGAGAGAGAGAGAGAGAGAGAGAGAGAGAGAGAGAGAGAGAGAGACAGAGAGAGAGAGAGACTGAGAGACAGAGAGAGAGAGAGAGAGAGAGAGAGAGAGAGAGAGAGAGAGAGAGAGAGAGAGAGAGAGAGAGAGAGACAGAGACAGAGACAGAGACAGAGACAGAGACAGAGAGACTAGGACTGTTTTGGGCTAGGTTTGATATGAGAGCTCTACTGGTATCTGGATCATTTTTGGAGATGTCTTGTACCTGTGACTGTGTCCAGCTCCACAGGTTTCTCTCGGGCCTCTGGTTGAGGCGGAGGCTGGAAGAAAGGAGTCATTCCTGGGGGAGGGATGTAGGAAACCTGCAGGCTCAGTGTGGCCTAGTGGAGGAAACAGGTCAAAGATGATTTTCTAAACAAAGACAGCCATGTATACAATGAAACTATTCTCTTGCTTTGATGTAGGTTCATATCTGAAAAAAAATCACTTCCAGGTAGGAATTATTTCTGATATTACCAGTATTATATTCAGGATATATCCTAATAGTTAGTTTACTATTTGGTTTTGAGACTCAACCACAAAAACAAAGAAGAATATCTTTATTTGGTCTGTGAGTGAAATGGATCATAGGAATGATCCATGGTTATGGGTTGGCAGGATTTCCAGGGGGCGGTGCCAGTGTTGTATCCCAAAATGGCACTCTATTTAGGGCACTACTTTTGACCGGGGCCCATCGGGAATCGGACCGGGGCCCATCGGGAATCGGGTGCCATTTGGGACGGAAGAGAGGGCTCCTGAGGTGGTTTGTGAAACTGTCTGTGTCTGGGGCGTATACCTGGACACACACACACACACACACACACACACACACACACACACACACACACACACAGACACACACACACACACACACACACACACACACACACACACACACACACACACACACACAGACACAGACACACACACACACACACACACACACACACACAGACACACACACACACACACACACACACACACACACACACACACACAGACACACACACACACACACACACACACACAGACACACACACACACACACAGACACACACACACACACACACACACACAGACACACACACACACACACACACACACACACACACAGACACACAGACACACACACACACACACACACACACACACAGACACACACACACACACACAGACACACACACACACACACACACACACACACACAGACACACAGACACACACACACACACACACACACACACACACACACACACACACACAGACACACACAGGGTTTTCCTGAGGATGTGTGCTATCTGAGAGCGGTGCTACAGAGAAGGAAAAAAAAAAAAAACTTTTGGCTGGTACACACATACACACCAGAAAATAGTTTTCTTGAGTAGAACACTCGGAAAAGCCAATAATTCTGACTGACTGATAAAAAAATGTCCGCCACGAAATAATGGTAATGTTGGTTGGATTAATTCTACGTGTGAATGTGTTAATGCATAGTGACTCTGAGGGATTGGGTGTTTACATAACGTCAAGTGTGTAGTCGTGACATCAATCAGAGAGGTGTCAGAATGGTCAGGGGTTAAAGGGGAAGGGGGATACCTGGTCAGTGGTACAACAAAATGCATTCAACTGAATTGTGTCTTGCGCATTTAACCCAACCCCTCTGAATCAAAGAGTGGTGTGTTACGATGAAACGCACAGGAAGTGTCTGTTTAGGGTTCAGGAAAATTAACAGGAAGTAGAAACGTTCCAAACAGAAGAACGTTACGTTTCATCTGCAGGAAAAAGCACTCAAGGTATAACCCAGGCGGTGTGTCAAATCAAATCAAATGCTATTGGTCGCGTGCACATATTTTGTAGGTGCATCAAAATGGTTATGTTTTTGTGCGTGTGCGTGCGTGTCTCACCCCAGTATTGTTCCTCTTGGTATCCAGTAGGGACACAGTGAAGCTAGCAGCCAGGTTAGGAGAGTTGAGGATATCCCTGAGAGCCACTCTACTCTCCCCCAGGAACCTAGAGTCAGAGAGAATATACACTGGTTAGTAGTGAACACAGACAGACAGATTGACACACAGACAGATGCACAGACGCACAGACACACAGAAACACAGACAGACAGACAGACAGACAGACGGACAGACAGACAGACGGACAGACAGACAGGCGGACAGAAACACAGAGACATAGACAGTCAGAAATACAGACAGTCAGAAATACAGACAGACAGACACACAGAAACACAGACAGACACACAGAAACACAGACAGACACACAGACACATAGACAGACGGACAGACAGACAGACAGACAGACAGACAGACAGACAGACAGACAGACAGACAGACAGACAGACAGACAGACAGACAGACAGACAGACAGACAGACAGACAGACAGACAGACAGACAGACAGACAGACAGACAGACAGACAACAGACAGACAGACAGACACAGACACAGACACATAGACAGACGGACAGACAGACGGACAGACAGACAGACACACAGAAACACACAGACACAGACACATAGACAGACAGACAGACGGACACACAGACAGACGCACAGAAACACAGACAGACAAACAGACGGACAGAAACACAGAGACATAGACAGGCAGACAGACAGTCAGAAACACACAGAAACACAGACAGACACACAGACAGACAGACACATAGACAGAGAGACAGACAGTCAGACAGACAGAAACACACAGACACAGACAGACAGACAGACAGACAGAGATACACAGAAACACACAGACACATAGACAAGCAGACAGGCAGACAGACAGACAAGCATGCACACATACACGCACACACGGACACACGGACACACGGACACACGGACACAGGAGGAGTGGAACAGAGAGAAGGCAGAGCAGGACAATACAGGACGTGTATCATAGGATATGAGTCAGACAGCTATCTCCCTGTCTCACCTGTATTCACACAGACACAGCATTACGTCAGCCATACATCTCCCCTCTCTCATCTTTAACCACAGTCTACAGCTACTCTGAGAATATAGAACCATAAAGAGGCTAGCTGGACATCCCAGAGGGTAGCTGTCTATTCAGCTATTCAGTAGCCATTAGCCCAGTGAAATGGAGACAGGGAAGCAATGCTAATGCACTAAGAATGTGAGAATGCTAGAATGTGAGAATGCTAGAATGCTAGAATGCACCAGACATTCTCCCATGTCTGGTGTTATTCCAACCTGTCCTTGAACAGAGCTGGGTGCCATTGTCTAGACTCCTTAGGACCTATGTTGACTTGGGCCCCTTTTGTCCAAAACCTTATTGTAGCAGGGAAGCTAATCAGCTATTAAATAGCTATTAACAAGCATTGTCTTGTTATATGGGGTCAGAGAAGCGATACTAACACTGCCAGAATGTTCCAGTGGAGACAATGGAACCCTGATTAGTGATTGGAACTCCGATCAGCATTCTAACGGTACACCTGGTGATTCGGACAGAAACAATGCATTCTGGGAGTGTTCCATCGTTAGGGATTTCCTCAGAGAACATGTTCATGAATGAATTCACACCGGCATTAAACAGGTTACAGGTTGTTCAATGAAACGATCACCCAATTAACAACAACAACAACAGCAACAACAAGGCTACAACATCAATGATATTGGACATAGAGAAGTGGATTCCTACTCTAACCCAAACCCTTTAAGTGCTTAAAGATCAAGAGGACTGAATAAATGTAAGCAACATGGCGGAGGTCACACGTCACCTGTTATTACAAATCAAGGTTACTACATTACTACATTACTACATTACTACATCATTACTACATTACTACATTACTACATTACTACATCATTACTACATTACTACATTACTACATTACTACATTACTACATTGCTACATTACTACATCATTACTACATTACTACATTACCACATTACTACATTACTGCATCATTACTGCATTACTACATTACTACATCATTACTACATTACTACATTACTACATTACTACATTACTACATTACTACATCATTACTACATTACTACATTACTACATTACTACATCGTTACTACATTACTACATTACTACATTACTACATTACTACATCATTACTACATTACTACATTACTACATTACTACATCATTACTACATTACTACATTACTACATTACTACATTACTACATCATTACTACATTACTACATTACTACATTGCTACATTACTACATCATTACTACATTACTACATTACCACATTACTACATTACTGCATCATTACTGCATTACTACATTACTACATCATTACTACATTACTACATTACTACATTACTACATTACTACATTACTACATCATTACTACATTACTACATTACTACATTACTACATCGTTACTACATTACTACATTACTACATTACTACATTACTACATCATTACTACATTACTACATTACTACATTACTACATCATTACTACATTACTACATTACTACATTACTGACACCTATCCAGCAACGTCAGATCTGTGAAGGAATCAAGAGATGGAATCAAGCACAACGTTACCCATGAAGGCACCTTAACTGCTATTGGCAGAGCCACCGTACAGACCAGTAAGTGTTACCATGACGAGTAAACAGGAAGTCCCTTGCTTACGTGACTCCTCCCTCTCTCTGGCTGCGTTGCCCCCGACAACATGGCCACATTCCGTAGATTCCATAGCCCTAACTTCATTGTGATCTCCAAACTAATCGTTTTACCATCTTAGAATCCTGGGCCCTAGCCTTAAGCTTTAGCTCAGCGGGAAAACACAGTCTTGCAGCAAGAGACCCTGGGTTCGAACCTGGTCAGTGACAATGACATGTAGCTAGACATACATTGCATCTAAATATTGTATCATTGTCACTAGTTTGGTCTCAAATCTGTTGTATTGAACACTCCTATGGTCATTGTCACACCAAACAGATCTGTCCCTCTCTGGAATTCTCTTAGCTTGTCCGTTTATTGGAATGTACCAACAAACAAAACATCATAAGGTAAGTTCCTCAGAGAGACCAACTCTCCCCACCCCCGTCTCTGAGTGGAATAGACCGGTCCATCCTCCCTTCTGTCCAATATCACAATGGACCATTCCTTATGTGTTTTCCTGCTGTTATCAGCAGGAATGATCACTATGGAAGCTAACGATAACTTCCCAAGGCACACACACACACTTTCCCAATGCTGTCTATTCTGGGATCTGAGGAAAACTTTCCCAATGCTGTCTATTCTGGGATCTGAGGAAAACTTTCCCAATGCTGTCTATTCTGGGATCTGAGGAAAACTTTCCAAATGCTGTCTATTCTGGGATCTGAGGAAAACTTTCCCAATGCTGTCTATTCTGGGATCTGAAGAAAACTTTCCCCAATGCTGTCTATTCTGGAATCTGAGGAAACATTCCCAATGCTGTCTATTCTGGGATCTGAGGAAAACTTCCCAATACTTCTATTCTGGGATCTGAGGAAAACCTTCCCCAATGCTGTCTATTCTGGAATCTGAGGAAAACTTTCCCCAATGCTGTCTATTCTGGAATCTGAGGAAAGATTCCCAATGATGTCTATTCTGGAATCTGAGGAAACATTCCCAATGCTGTCTATTCTGGAATCTGAGGAAACATTCCCAATATTTCTATTCTGGGATCTGAGGAAAACCTTCCCCAATGTTGTCTATTCTGGAATCTGAGGAAACATTCCCAATGCTGTCTATTCTGGAAACTGAGGAAACATTCCCAATACTTCTATTCTGGGATCTGAGGAAAACCTTCCCCAATGCTGTCTATTCTGGAATCTGAGGAAAACTTTCCCCAATGCTGTCTATTCTGGAATCTGAGGAAAACTTTCCCCAATGCTGTCTATTCTGGAATCTGAGGAAACATTCCCAATGCTGTATATTCTGGAATCTGAGGAAAACTTTCCCAATGCTGTCTATTCTTGAATCTGAGGAAACATTCCCAATGCTGTCTATTTTGGGATCTGAGGAAACATTCCCAATGCTGTCTATTCTGGGATCTGAGGAAACATTCCCAATGCTGTCTATTCTGGAATCTGAGGAAATATTCCCAATGCGGTCTATTCTGGGATCTGAGGAAAACTTTCCCAATGCTGTCTATTCCTGGGATCTGAGGAAAACTTTCCCAATGCTGTCTATTCTGGGATCTGAGGAAAACATTCCCAATGCTGTCTATGCTGGGATCTGAGGAAAACTTTCCCCAATGTTGTCTATTCTGGAATCTGATGGAAACTTTCCCCAATACTGTCTATTCTGGAATCTGAGGAAACATTCCCAATGCTGTCTATTCTGGAATCTGAGGAAATATTCCCAATATTGTCTATTCTGGGATCTGAGGAAAACCTTCCCCAATGCTGTCTATTCTGGAATCTGAGGAAAACTTTCCCCAATGCTGTCTATTCTGGAATCTGAGGAAAACTTTCCCCAATGCTGTCTATTCTGGAATCTGAGGAAAGATTCCCAATGATGTCTATTCTGGAATCTGAGGAAACATTCCCAATGCTGTCTATTCTGGAATCTGAGGAAACATTCCCAATATTTCTATTCTGGGATCTGAGGAAAACCTTCCCCAATGTTGTCTATTCTGGAATCTGAGGAAACATTCCCAATGCTGTCTATTCTGGAAACTGAGGAAACATTCCCAATACTTCTATTCTGGGATCTGAGGAAAACCTTCCCCAATGCTGTCTATTCTGGAATCTGAGGAAAACTTTCCCCAATGCTGTCTATTCTGGAATCTGAGGAAAACTTTCCCCAATGCTGTCTATTCTGGAATCTGAGGAAACATTCCCAATGCTGTATATTCTGGAATCTGAGGAAAACTTTCCCAATGCTGTCTATTCTTGAATCTGAGGAAACATTCCCAATGCTGTCTATTCTGGGATCTGAGGAAACATTCCCAATGCTGTCTATTCTGGAATCTGAGGAAATATTCCCAATGCGGTCTATTCTGGGATCTGAGGAAAACTTTCCCAATGCTGTCTATTCCTGGGATCTGAGGAAAACTTTCCCAATGCTGTCTATTCTGGGATCTGAGGAAAACATTCCCAATGCTGTCTATGCTGGGATCTGAGGAAAACTTTCCCCAATGTTGTCTATTCTGGAATCTGATGGAAACTTTCCCCAATACTGTCTATTCTGGAATCTGAGGAAACATTCCCAATGCTGTCTATTCTGGAATCTGAGGAAATATTCCCAATATTGTCTATTCTGGGATCTGAGGAAAACCTTCCCCAATGCTGTCTATTCTGGAATCTGAGGAAAACTTTCCCCAATGCTGTCTATTCTGGAATCTGAGGAAAACTTTCCCCAATGCTGTCTATTCTGGAATCTGAGGAAACATTCCCAATGCTGTTTATTCTTGAATCTGAGGAAACATTCCCAATGCTGTCTATTCTGGGATCTGAGGAAAACTTTCCCAATGCTGTCTATTCTTGAATGTGAGGAAACATTCCCAATGCTGTCTATTCTGGGATCTGAGGAAACATTCCCAATGCTGTCTATTCTGGGATCTGAGGAAACATTCCCAATGTTGTCTATTCTGGAATCTGAGGAAATATTCCCAATGCTGTCTATTCTGGGATCTGAGGAAAACTTTCCCAATGCAGTCTATTCTGGGATCTGAGGAAACATTCCCAATGCTGTCTATTCTGGGATCTGAGGAAACATTCCCAATGTTGTCTATTCTGGAATCTGAGGAAATATTCCCAATGCTGTCTATTCTGGGATCTGAGGAAAACTTTCCCAATGCTGTCTATTCTGGGATCTGAGGAAAACTTTCCCAATGCTGTCTATTCCTGGGATCTGAGGAAAACTTTCCCAATGCTGTCTATTCTGGGATCTGAGGAAAACTTTCCCAATGCTGTCTATTCTGGGATCTGAGGAAAACCTTCCCAATGCTGTCTATTCTGGGATCTGAGGAAAACTTTCCCAATGCAGTCTATTCTGGAATCTGAGGAAACATTCCCAATGCTGTCTATTCTGGGATCTGAGGAAACATTCCCAATGCTGTCTATTCTGGAATCTGAGGAAAACTTTCCCAATGCTGTCTATTCTTGGATCTGAGGAAAACTTTCCCAATGCTGTCTATTCTGGGATCTGAGGAAAACTTTCCAAATGCTGTCTATTCTGGAATCTGAGGAAACATTCCCAATGCTGTGAATTCTGGGATCTGAGGAAAACCTTCCCAATGCTGTCTGTTCTGGGATCTGAGGAAAACTTTCCCAATGCAGTCTATTCTGGAATCTGAGGAAACATTCCCAATGCTGTCTATTCTGGGATCTGAGGAAACATTCCCAATGCTGTCTATTCTGGGATCTGAGGAAAACTTTCCCAATGCTGTCTATTCTGGGATCTGAGGAAAACTTTCCCAATGCTGTCTTTTCTGGGATCTGAGGAAACATTCCCAAGGCTGTTTATTCTGGGATCTGAGAAATGATTTGTATTATATGAAGTGGTGACATGCAGTACTTTCGGAAAGTATTCAGATACATTTACTTTTTTCCACATTTTTCCAGGTTTTTATAAATCTTTACAAATGTATTACAAATAAAAAACTGAAATATCACATTTACATAAGTATTCAGACCCTTTACTCAGTACTTTGTTGAAGCACCTTTGGCAGCGATTACAGTCTTGAGTCTTCTTGAGTATGACGCTACAAGCTTAGCACACCTGTATTTGGGGAGTTTCTCCCATTCTTCTATGCAGATCCTCTCAAGCTCTGTAAGGCTGGATGGGGAGCGTCGCTGCACAGCTATTTTCAGGTCTCTCCAGAGATGTTCGATCGGGTTCAAGTCTGGGCTCTGGCTGAGCCACCCAGAGCCGCACGTCTTGCTCTTCATTGTAATCAGAGGGCTGATATAAATACTATGCATGCCAGTCTCTCTTGGCTAAGAGTTGAGGAGAGACTGACTGCATCACTTCTTATTTTTATGAGAAACATTAATGTGTTGAAAATCCCAAATTGTTTGCATTGTCAACTTACACACACTTACTCCACCAGACATGCCACCAGGGGTCTTTTCACAGTCCCCAAATCCAGAACAAATTCAAGAAAGTGTACAGTATTATATAGAACCATTATTGCATGGAACTCCCTTCCATCTCATATTGCTCAAATAAACAGCAAACCTGGTTTCAGAAAACAGATAAAGCAACACCTCACGGCACAACGCCTCTCCCCTATTTGACCTAGATAGTTTGTGTGTATGTATTGATATGTAGGCTACATGTGCCTTAAAAAAATATCTATGTATTCCTAGCCTTGCGCTGTTCTTGTCTATTATTAATGTTCTGTATTATGTCATGTTTTATGTTTTGTGTGGACTCCAGGAAGAGTAGCTGCTGCTTTTGCAACAGCTAATGGGGATCCTAATAAAATACCAAAATACCAAGGACCTTCAGAGACTTGTCCCGAAGCCACTCCTGCGTTGTCTTGGCTGTGTGCTTAGGGTCGTTGTCCTGTTGGAAGGTGAACGTTCACCCCAGTCTGAGGTCCTGAGCGCTCTGGAGCATATTTTCATCAAAGATCTCTATGTACTTTGCTCCGTTCATCTTTCCCTCGATCCTGACTAGTCTCCAAGTTCCTGCCGCTGAAATACATCCCCACAGCATGATGCTTTCACCACCATACTTCACCGTAGGGTTGGTGCCAGGTTTCCCTCCAGACGTGACGCTTGGCATTCAGGCCAAAGAGTTCAATCTTGGTTTCATCAGACCAGAGTATCTTGTTTCTCATAGTCTGAGAGTCTTTAGGTGTCTTTTTGGCAAACTCCAAGAGGGCTGTCATGTGCCTTTTACTGAGGAGTGGCTTCCTTCTGGCCACTCCACCATAAGGCCTGATTGGTGGAGTGCTGCAGAGATGGTTGTTCTTCTGGAAGGTTCTTCCATCTCCACAGAGGAACTCTGGAGCTCTGTCAGAGTGAACATCGGGTTCTTGGTCACCTCCCTGAGCAAGGCCCTTCTCCCCCGATTGCTCAGTTTGGCCGGGCGGCCAGCTCTAGGAAGAGTCTTTGTTGTTCCAAACTTCTTCCATTTAAGAATGATGGAGGCCACTGTGTTCTTGCGGACCTTCAATGCTGCAGATATTTTTCGGTACCCTTCCCCAGATCTGTGCCTCGACATTATCCTGTCTCGGAGCTCTACAGACAATTCCTTCGACCTCATGGCTTGGTTTTTGCTCTGACATGCACTGTCAACTGTGGGACTTTAGACAGACTGGTGTGTGCCTTTCCAAATCATGTCCAATTTACCGCAGGTGGACTCCAATCAAGTTGTAGAAACATCTCAAGGATGATCAATGGAAGCAGAATGCATCTGAGCTCAATTTTGAGTCTCAAAGCAAAGGGTCTGAATACTTATGTAAATAAGGTATTTCTTTTTTTTTTCTTTTTAATACATTTGCAAACATTTCTAAAAACCTGTTTTTGCTTTGTCATTATGGGGTATTGTGTGTAGATTGAGGAGGGGAAACAATTATTTTATCCATTTTAGAATAAGTCTGTAACGTAACAAAATGTGGAAACGGTCAAGGGGTCTGAATACTTTCCGAATGCACTGTATTTATCTAGATCTGTTTGGGCTCCCTCCAACAAGCTAAACATGTGTTTGGTAAGGAGCTGGCAATAGACCCGAAACAGACTCGCTACCAATTACCTCATTAAAAAGGTTAGAAGCTTCCCAGGTCATTTCCTGAACTCACTGTACACTGTACTGTTCCTTCCCGTCTTCTCATGGTCCTTGATCAGCACATGAAGCTCAAACACACACACACACACACACCCAAACGCACACACACACACACACACACACACACACACACACACACAAACTGTAACTGTACCTGTTCCTCCCCATCTTCTCATGGTCCTTTATCAGCACATGAAGCTCAAACACACACACACACACCCAAACGCACACACACACACACACACACACACACACACACACACACACAAACCGTAACTGTACCTGTTCCTCCCCATCTTCTCATGGTCCTTGATCAGCACATGAAGCTCAAACACACACACACACACCCAAACGCACACACACACACACACACACACACAAACTGTAACTGTACCTGTTCCTCCCCATCTTCTCATGGTCCTTGATCAGCACATGAAGCTCAAACACACACACACACACCCAAACGCACACACACACACACACACACACACACACACAAACTGTAACTGTACCTGTTCCTCCCCATCTTCTCATGGTCCTTGACCACCAAATGAAGCTCAGCTCCTGAATCCAGAGGTATTCCCTTCAGGTCCCACTCAAAACCCTGGGAAAGACGACAGGCAAATTAATTATAGAGTACAGTATATCAGTACTGTATATTATAAACCGGGTGGTTCGAGCCCTGAATGCTGATTGGTTGAAAGCAGTGGTATATCAGACTGTATACCACACCTCATTCCAGACAGGGTTGATGTTATTCTTGATGACTTTTGTCTTCTTTTTCACTCCTGGAAAACAAGAGGAGAGAAGAAGAATTCGAATTTTTTAAATATATTTTTTAAATCTGTTAACATTATCATTGAGTTTATCATCAGTCCCTGCAGAGACTTGGCTAGGCAGTAATCGTGTTGGACAAAGCAGTACTTCCTGTAACATAGAGGTTCTGAGCAGTGACTTCCTGTCAATCAACATTCTAACAGGAAGCAGGAAGTAGAAACAGGAAGTAGTCAGAGTGACAGACCAAGAAAATGCCAGCAGGGAGATGGATGGAGGTTATCTTATCACAGAACACTACCTCACCTTTTTACAGGTAGAACACCCAGAGATACACACACACACACACACACACACACACAGACACAGACACAGACACAGACACAGACACAGACACAGACACAGACACAGACACACACACACACACACACACAGACACACACACACACACACACACACACACACACACACACACACACACACACACACACACACACACACACAGACACAGACACACACATACACACACACAGACACACAGACACACACACACACACACACACACACACACACCTGTGGAGGCTTTTCAGAGGAGGAAGGGGAGGACCATCCTCCTCAGTGAATTTCATAGAAATACAAATTGTGAAACATTTAAAAAGTTATCCTTTTAGATTAAACTAAATATAATCACATTTTACCCCCCCCAAATTATTAAAACACACTATTTTTCAATGGTCTATAGTAGCCTCAACAGCACTCTGTAGGGTAGCACCATGGTGTAGCCGGAGGACAGCTAGTTTCCGTCCTCCTCTGGGTACATTGACTTCAACACTAAACCTAGGAGGTTCATGGTTCTCACCCGCTTCCATAGACTTTCACAGTAATTATGACAACTTCTGGACAACGTCCTCCAACCTATCAGAGCTCTTGCCCCATGAACTGACGTTGTCCACCCGAATCAAAGGATCAGAGAATGAATCTAGTACTGAAAGCATAAGCTACAGCTAGCTAGCACTGCAGTGCATGAAATGTGGTGAGTAGTTGACTCAAAGAGAGAGAAAGCCAATAGTTGGACAGTTTTCAACAAATTAATGTATTTAAAAATGAAGAAGAAGCAAGAGAGAGAGAGATAGTCATTTATTTTTTCACATTCAGTTTCACTTACTTAGCTTGCAAATGCAGCTAGCTAGTTTAGCCTACTCAAACACCCGGCTCAAACAGAGGGATGTTATGTTAGCTAGCTGGCTATGGCTATCCAACACAACACTGTAACTCTTCCAAGTCAAGGTAAGCTTTTGGTTTGACTTACCCGCCGGTGTAAGTGCTAAACTGCTTACTGACTGTACACTGTAACGTTACCGCATGATTGTAGCGGGTTTACTAACGCATTAGTTCTATTAACTATGTTGACTATGGACGTTACTTTAGCTAATATGGGGACAACGATGTAGGCTGTGTGTAGCGGTTATGACATGGTTTGGCTTGGAAAGGTTTTTTCCCCTGGTCACATACAGTTGATGTGTTGTGCATTGAAGTCCACAAGCGAAGGGAAAAGGTGAGAGGAGGAGAGTGCATAGCTGCGATAAGGAATACAACGTGGCTGCTATGAAAGTGAACTGTGTTTGCGTGTGATCAGGGGTGTATTCATTCCGGCCGATTCTGTTGAAAAAACGTTTCTTAAACGGAAGCAAACGGAACAAAACAGGGATAAAACATACCTGAATTTGTCCAATAGAAACTCTTGTTTGTAACTGTTGGACTAATGATTACACCCTAGATCAGTTAGATGCAGGCGAGAGTGTGCAAGGCGGTATTGAATGTGTCACTGTCTGTCGCCTCAAATGTGTCTCTCGACCTGTGTCCACCTACGTTGTAAACTTTCATTCATAGGCTAGATTGTAGCAACCTCATGATGGGTATAAGGAAAATACAAGTATGATGTAATAGCCTAAACCTATCGCTGTTACATTGATCTGGGTGAATGGAAGATGAATGACAGTCATCCAATACGCTGTAATAGAAATAAGGCCATGTTCTCTGACACACACACGGTCCTGCACATATTAAACACTCACACATTATTAGAATATAATTTCAATGTCATTGCATCTCACACTTGGCTTGGTTATGTGTCCAGTGTATCAGGCCAGATAGACCGATAGATCGATAGACCGATAGATCGATAGATCGATAGACGGATAGACCGATAGATCGATAGATCGATAGACCGATAGATCGATAGATCGATAGACCGATAGATCGGTAGACCGATAGACCGATAGACCGATAGATCGATAGATCGGTAGACCGATAGATCGATAGATCGATAGATCGATATACAAATGACGTATGTGAACACCCTTTCAAATTTGTGGATTCGGCTATTTCAGCCACACCCGTTACTGACAAGTGTATAAAATCGAGCACACAGCCACGCAATCTCCATAGACAAAAACTGGCAGTAGAATGACTTTACTGAAGAGCTCAGTGACTTTCAACGTGGCACCGTCATGGGATGCCACAAGTCAGTTCGTCAGATTTCTGCCCTGCTAGAGCTGCCCCAGTCAACTGTAAGTGCTGTTATTGTGAAGTGGAAACTTCTAGGAGCAACAATGGCTCAGCCGCGAAGTGGTAGGCCACACGAGCTCACAGAACGGGACCGCTGAGTGCTGAAGCGCGTAGCGTGTAAAAATCGTCTGTCCTCAGTTGCAGCATTCACTAACGAGTTCCAAACTGCCTCTGGAAGCATCTTCAGCACAATAACTATTCATCAGGAGCT
The DNA here is from genome assembly GCF_964263955.1 of Coregonus lavaretus. Classification (NCBI taxonomy): domain Eukaryota; kingdom Metazoa; phylum Chordata; class Actinopteri; order Salmoniformes; family Salmonidae; genus Coregonus; species Coregonus lavaretus. The sequence continues at coordinate 2,644 of NW_028163906.1, read as the reverse complement.
TCATGAAATGGGTTTCCATGGCCAAGCAGCCGCACACAAGCCTAAGATCACCATGCGCAATGCCAAGCGTCGGCTGGAGTGGTGTAAAGCTTGCCGCCATTGGACTCTGGAGCAGTGGAAATGCGTTCTCTGGAGTGATTAATC
>NW_028163907.1:0-1000 GCF_964263955.1 Coregonus lavaretus | reverse complement strand
GTTATTCATGCATTTCTCAAGTTTCTTTGACCTACCAAATCCAGAGGACAGTACCAAGTACTCTTCATGGGGGAAGCCTCCACCTGTGGAATACAACAACATACAATAAATATAAATACTGTAACATGATATGAACAAAATGACCAGAACCAGAACCTCAGGTTTTAGCATAGCATAAAGCCCCGACGTGCCCATGCATATTATGTTATTATAATTGTATAATAATTGTATAATAATAAACATAAATATTTAGGAGTTTCAAAGGGCAAAGCAGTTTAACAGAAAATATCTGAATGGGTTGAAAAGCGAAAACAAACAAACATGGGTGAAATATCACCAGAATCTGATAAGGTTGTAAGTGAAGTAGAGTTTGTCTTAACACAAAACAATACACAGTAAATTGTAAATGTAACTAAACCTTTGGATCACAACATCTTTCATATGTTTTGGAAAACAAACAATGCATCATTTCAACAGAAATTATAACATTCCATGAAATACACTTGCCATTTTAATACTTGCAAAACAGCTGTGATACTGTACTGAAATGACCTGCTCACAGTTTCACTGAACCATTCCATGAAATAGGCCTACTATGAGTAAAATAACGAGACATCCTAATGTACCTGGGGGGTAATGCATGAATGGATATATCAGTTTACACTTTCTCTGCCATTGACACCCATGAAACTGTGATTTTCCATGCTGAAAAATGCATGAGAAAACACAGTGACATCATCAATAGTCTCTACTGACCTCAACAATCCATACCAGTGATACAAACAGAAGTCTGACTCTGGTCATATGTGAATCATTCAACATGTATAACCACCCCCCTTAATTAAACCATAACAACATCAACAGAACAACAACAATATCAAACGTTTCAAATCTATTTAGGGCATTGCACAGCCTCCTTTTGCATTCATTTCCCCTTCAGTTGAGATCCAACCACAATATGATGATAAGCAATATCCAGGTCAACATATAAGTGCAAATG
>NW_028163908.1:0-31147 GCF_964263955.1 Coregonus lavaretus | reverse complement strand
GCTGAAAAAGTTTGTGTAAAAAGGGTCAATGCAGTTAATTATTTAACTAACTATTTAGCAATCTAATGGCTTGGGGGTAGAAGCTGTTCAGGGTCCTGTTGGTTCCAGACCATGCGGTAGCAGAGAGAACAGTCTATGACTTGGGAGGCTGGAGTCTTTGACAATTTATTTGGCCTTCCTCTGGCACTGCCTGGTATAAAGGTTCTGGATGGGCCGGGATCTCGGTCCCAGGGATGTACTGGGCCGTACGCACTACCTCTTTAGTGCCTTGCGTCGGATGCCAAGCAGTTGCCGTACCAAGCGGTGATGCAGCCAGTCAAGATACTCTCTATGGTGCAGCTGTAGAACCTTTTGAGGATCTGAGGGACTGTGATGCCAATAATGTTCCCCAGCCAAATAGTGTCCCCCCCCCCCCGCATCACAATGGGATTCGATAAACCATTAGCGTCCGTTGCTATATCAACCGTTTGATGACCTAATGATTTGTATTTTGGAGCTCATTACAGTGTAAATTACATTATTTTCATCCACGCTATGCAAACAACGCTGATTTCTGCGACACTTTCACTGTTTAAACAAGTTTTGTTTAGCTAATAGATGAAAACATTACTTCAAACTACTTTTGGGAACCTTGTTAACATTTCAACATGAAATCCATGTCTTAAACGTTGCTACGTTTCGGAAATAGCTAAGAAAATGTTTAATCTGCTTGAGACATTCATGTTACTTACCTTACAGATCACAAAGTCAGCTAATTTCCACTCCATTCATATGCAAATATGTTTGATTCATACGCTGGCTTGTCTGGCTGTCATGTTTTTAATATTAACCCTTCCCTTATCTACAGTCATGGTCAAAAGTTTTGAGAATGATACAAGTATTGGTCTTCACATAGTTCGCTGCTTCAGTGTTTTTAGATATGTTTGTCAGATGTTACTATGGTATACTGAAGTATAATTACAAGCATTCCATAAGTGTCAAAGGCTTTTATTGACAATTACATTAAGTGTATGCAAAGCGTCAATATTTGCAGTGTTGACTCTTCTTTTTCAAGACCTCTGCAATCCGCCCTGGCATGCTGTCAATTAACTTCTGGGCCACATCCTGACTGATGGCAGCCCATTCTTGCATAATCAATGCTTGGAGTTTGTCAGAATTTGTGGGTTTTTGTTTGTCAACCCGCCTCTTGAGGATCCACCACAAGTTCTCAATGGGATTAAGGTCTGGGGAGTTTCCTGGCCATGGACCCAAAATGTCGATGTTTTGTTCCCCGAGCCACTTAGTTATCACTTTTGCCTTATGGCAAGGTGCTCCATTATGCTGGAAAAGGCATTGTTCGTCACCAAACTGTTCTTGGATGGTTGGGAGAAGTTGCTCTCGGAGGATGTGTTGGTACCATTCTTTATTCATGGCTGTGTTCTTAGGCAAAATTGTGAGTGAGCACACTCCCTTGGCTGAGAAGCAACCCCACACATGAATGGTCTTAGGATGCTTTACTGTTGGCATGACACAGGACTGATGGTAGCGCTCACCTTGTCTTCTCCAGACAAGCTTTTGTCCGGATGCCCCAAACAATCGGAAAGGGGATTCATCAGAGAAAATGACTTTACCCCAGTCCTCAGCAGTCCAATCCCTGTACCTTTTGCAGAATATCAGTCTATCCCTGATGTTTTTCCTGGAGATAAGTGGCTTCCTCGCTGCCCTTCTTGACACCAGGCCATCCTCCTGCAGATGCACTCACACCTGCCTGCTGCCATTCCTGAGCAAGCTCTGCACTGGTGGTGCCCCGATCCCGCAGCTGAATCAACTTTAGGAGACGGTCCTGGCGCTTGCTGGACTTGCTGGACTTTCTTGGGCGCCCTGAAGCCTTCTTCACAACAATTGAACCTCTCTCCTTGAAGTTCTTGATGATCCGATAAATAGTTGATTTAGGTGAAATCTTACTAGCAGCAATATCCTTGCCTGTGAAACCCTTTTTGTGCAAAGCAATGATGACGGCACGTGTTTCCTTGCAGGTAACCATGGTTAACAGAGGAAGAACAATGATTTCAAGCACCACTCTCCTTTTAAAGCTTCCAGTCTGTTATTCTAACTCAATCAGCATGACAGAGTGATCTCACCTGTGTTAACTAGAGAATCACTGACATGATGTCAGCTGGTCCTTTTGTGGCAGGGATGAAATGCAGTGGAAATGTTTTTTTGGGATTAAGTTTTTCATAACATTCTGGAGTATATGCTTAACTTTGAAAATTAATATTTGTGTCATTCTCAAAACGTTTGACCACGACTGTACATTGAAATAATATTATTTCTGTAGTCCTCTATTATGATTCATTTTTTTCTATCTCGCTCATTAGTACACCCTTAATTTACAATAATGAACACCTTGTGAAACAGCTCTGAAAACCAGCCTGGCAATTTAAAAAAATTGTGCAAAGTCCAGGCACTGCTGCTCTCTTTGTTCTGAGTGTTTGCAATTTATAACATTTTTGACATGCATTTTTCAGGATTTATTTGTTGTTATTCTGTCTCTCACTGTTCAAATAAACCTACCATTCAAATTATAGACTGATCATTTCTTTGTCAGTGAGCAAACGTACAAAATCAGCAGGGTATCAAATACTTTTTTCCCTCACTGTATAGTACCAGTCAAAAGTTTGGTCACACCTACTCATTGAAGGGTTTTTCTTTATTTTTACTATTTTCTACATTGTATCATTTTAAAAGGCTAATTGATCATTAGAAAACCCTTTTGCAATTATGTTAAACAGACGCCTCACAGGTCCTCAACTGGCAGCTTCATTAAATAGTACCCGCAAAACACCAGTCTCAACGTCAACAGTGAAGAGGCAACTCCGGGATGCTGACCTTCTAGACAGAGTTGCAAAGAAAAAGCCAAATCTCAGACTGGCCAATAAAAAGAAAAGATTACGATAGGCAAAAGAACACAGAAACAACACTTCAATATGGTCATTTTCACATTTTCATAAATTCTTAAAATGTTTGGAAATTACGTATACTAAGCCATGTGTGATAATTTTATAGCAATATCGAGTGGGAAAGCGGCCGACAATTAATAGACACTGCAGTAAATAAAACGGAATAAAAACATGACCTATAGCCAATCAGAGCTACAGTAGGCCTTTATACAAACAAGCCATTTGCCACACGGGCCTGCCATCATTCACTCTGAACTGGACTGTGTGTTTAGGGTTACCTGGACAGGTGCAACAGCGTAACTTTAAATCATTAGAACGCATTCGCCAAAAGCTACAAAATACACCTGCATGGATTTCTGCAGATATGTAAACCCCACGGGAGTCCTCTTACATTTGGGAACTTTACAGCCCTATTTATCAAACAACCATCAAAAGGTAGGCTCTCTCTCCCTCAGTTATGCACGTCAACAACAACAACAACAAGATCAACAACTAATGCTAGCCTGAGCAAGATGAGCTAAAATCTAACGAAGGAACTCTTAAACTATTTAAGCTAGTTGGCTGTCAACATTTCACTGATAAATGATGGGGAATTCGACCCAAAATACCTGGCCAAGGCAACAAAGGAGTGGCTCAAGAAGAAGCACATTAAGGTCCTGGAGTGGCCTAGCCAGTCTCCAGACCTTAATCCCATAGAAAATCTGTGGAGGGAGCTGAAGGTTCGAGTTGCCAAACGTCAGCCTCGAAACCTTAATGACTTGGAGAAGATCTGCAAAGAGGAGTGGGACGAAATCCCTCCTGAGATGTGTGCAAACCTGGTGGCCAACTACAAGAAACGTCTGACCTCTGTGATTGCCAACAAGGGTTTTGCCACCAAGTACTAAGTCATGTTTTGCAGAGGGGTCAAATAGTTATTTCCCTCATTAAAATGCAAATAAATTTATAACATTTTTGACATGCATGTTTCTGGATTTTTTTGTTGTTATTCTGTCTCTCACTGTTCAAATAAACCTACCATTAAAATTATAGACTGATCATTTCTTTGTCAGTGGGCAAACGTACAAAATCAGCAGGGGATCAAATAATTTTTTCCTTCACTGTATGGAACGTTTTGTTTAAATCAAAATGGACGCTGTCCAAAAGTGATTAAATTCAAATGGATTTACCTTTTTGTGAGACTTGTGGTCGTGACTGCATCACAACGTAAATGAAGGTTGGGTTTGTTTCAATTCTGCCCACATGACCACAGCTGGCAACACACAAGTATTCATCAATTCGGAGTGCAGCTGCATATGACCTGATAGTTATGCCTGTGGTAAATTTGGGTTGACTTTGGATATCCCTATGGAGCGATTTAGGGACCATCTGTAAATTACACAATGTACATGGGACAATATGTTAAAATTCCAATAGCTCCAAATTACAATGACTTAAAAACCTCAAACCAACTATAAATTGTAGAAATTGATATACAAATATTGAAAGCATTTAATGAGAAAACTAAAAGGTGTGCAACATGGAAATATTGTCTCATTTACAGTGCCTTCAGAAAGTATTCACACCCCTTGACTTTTTCCACATTTTGTTTGATTACATTTAGATTTTTTGGTCGCTGGCTTACACACAACACCCCATAATATCAAAGTGGAATTACGTTTTTCAAAAAAATAAAAAAAGACAATTGTTACAGCCTGAATTTAAAATGGATTAAGGCTGAAATATCTTGAGTCAATAAATATTCAACCCCTTTGTTATGGCAAGCCTGAATAAGTTCAGGAGTACAAATTTGCTTAACAAGTCACATAATAAGTTGCATGGACTCACTCTATGTGCAATAATAGTGTTTAATATGATTTTTTATGACTACCTCATCTCTGTACCCCACACATACAATTACCTGTAAGGTCCCTTAGTCGGGCAGTGAATTTCAAACGGATTCAACCACAAAGACCAGGGAGGTTTTCCAATGCTTCGCAAAGGGCACCTATTGGTGGATGGGTAAAATAAATAAAAAGGCTGCCATTGAATATCCCTTTGAGCATAGTGAAGTTATTACACATTGGATGGTGTATCAATACACCCAGTCACTACAAAGATACAGGCGTCCTTCCTAACTCAGTTGCCGGAGAGGAAGGAAACCACTCAGGGATTTCACCATGAGGCCAATGGTGACATTAAAACAGTTAAAGAGTTTAATGGCTGTGATAGGAGAAAACTGAGAATGGATCAACAACATTGTAGTTACTCCACAATACTAACCTAATTGACAGAGTGAAAAGAAGGAAGCCTGTGCAGAATACAAATATTCCAAAACATGCATCCTGTTTGCAACAAGGCACTAAAGCAATACTGGAAAAAATGTGGCTGTTGTCCTGAATACAACATGTTATGTTTGGGGCAAATCCAATACAACACATCACTGAGTACCACTCTCCATATTTTCAAGCATGGTGGTGGCTGCTTTATGTTATGGGTATGCTTGTTAATCGTTAAGGACTGGGGAGTTTTTCAGGATAAAAAAATAAACAGAATGGAGTGAAGCACAGGCAAATTCCTAGAGGAAAACCTGGTTCAGTCTACTTTCCACCAGACACTGGGAGACTAGAGGAAACCCTGGTTCAGTCTGCTTTCCACCAGACACTGGGAGACTAGAGGAAAACCTGGTTCAGTCTGCTTTCCACCAGACACTGGGAGACTAGAGGAAAACGTGGTTCAGTCTGCTTTCCACCAGACACTGGGAGACTAGAGGAAAACCTGGTTCAGTCTGCTTTCCACCAGACACTGGGAGACTAGAGGAAAACCTGGTTCAGTCTGCTTTACACCAGACACTGGAGATTAATTCACCTTTCAGCAGGACAATAACCTAAAACACAAGGCCAAATCTGCACTGGAGTTGCTGACCAAGATGACATTTAATGTTCCTGAGTGGTATAGCTACAGTTTGGACTAAAATCGTCTTGAAAATCTATGGCAAGACTTGAAAATGGCTGTCTAGCAATGATCAACAACCAACTTGACAGAGTTTACAGAATTTTTAAAATAATAATGTGCAAATACCCAGAAAGACTCACCGCTGTAATCGCTGCCAAAGGTGATTCTAACATGTATTGACTCAGGGTTGTGAATACTTATGTAAATGAGATATTAGTGTATTTTATTTATATATATATATATATACATATATATATATATATACAACAGTAAGTGTCAAAAGTTTGGACACACCTACTCATTGAAGGGTTTTTCTTTATTTTTACTATTTTCTACATTGTAGAATAATAGTGAAGACATCAAAACTATGAAATAACACATATAGAATCATGTAGTAACCAAAAAAGTGTTAAACAAATTAAAATATATTTTATATTTGAGATTCTTCAAAGTAGCCACCCTTTGCCTTGATGACAGCTTTGCACAATCTTGCTCGCACTCAAATGATGTCAATTAGCCTATCAGAAGCTTCTAAAGCCATGAAATCATTTTCTGGAATTTTCCAAGCTGTTTAAAGGCACAGTCAACTTAGTGTATGTAAACTTCTGACCCACTGGAATTGTGATACAGTGAATTATGTAAAATAATCTGTCTGTAAACAACTGTGGGAAAAATTACTTGTATCATGCACAAAGTAGATGTCCTAACCGACTTGCCAAAACTATAGTTTGTTAACAAGACATTTGTGGAGTGGTTGAAAAACAAGTTTTAATGACTCCAACCTAAGAATGTAAACTTCCGACTTCAACTGTATATTGTGCACTACTTTTGACCAGGGCCTATAAAGTTAGTGCACTATGTAGGGAATAGGGTGGCATTGGAATGGAGCCATAGAACCAGGGGCTTGCCTGGGTTGGGATGTAGAGATGGAGGTCAGTCGAGATATTGCTCTGTTCTAGTGTTACTACTCAAGGTCCCAGATTTAAAGAATGTCACCAGATTGAATCAGGGGTTATTCAGGAAAAGGGGTTAGTCAGGGACAGGGGTTAGTCAGGGACAGGGGTTAGTCAGGGACAGGGCTTAGTCAGGGACAGGGGTTAGTCAGGGATAGGGGTTAGTCAGGGACAGGGGTTAGACAGGGGTTAGTCAGGGACAGGGGTTAGTCAGGGACGGGTTAGTCAGGGATGGGTTAGTCAGAGCTTAGTCAGGGACAGGGCTTAGTCAGGGACAGGGGTTAGTCAGGGACAGGGGTTAGTCAGGGACAGGGGTTAGTCAGGGACAGAGGTTAGTCAGGGACAGGGGTTAGTCAGGGACAGGGGTTAGACAAGGGTTAGTCAGGGACAGGGGTTAGTCAGGGCTTAGTCAGGGACAGGGATTAGTCAGGGAGAGTGGTTAGTCAGAGTTTAGTCAGGGACAGGGGTTAGTCAGAGCTTAGTCAGGGACAGGGGTTAGTCAGGGCTTAGTCAGGGACAGGGGTTAGTCAGGGACAGGGGTTAGTCAGGGACAGAGGTTAGTCAGGGACAGGGGTTAGTCAGGGACAGGGGTTAGTCAGGGGTTAGTCAGGCACACAGAGTAGTCAGGGACAGGGGTTAGTCAGGGACAGTGGTTAGACAGGGCTTAGTCAGGGACAGGGGTTAGTCAGGGACAGGGCTTAGTCAGGGACAAGGGTTAGTCAGGGACAGGGGTTAGACAGGGCTTAGTCAGGGACAGGGGTTAGTCAGGGACAGGGGTTAGTCAGGGACAGGGGTTAGTCAGGGACAGGGGTTAGTCAGGGCTTAGTCAGGGACAGGGGCTAGTCAGGGACAGGGGTTAGTCAGGGACAGGGCTTAGTCAGGGACAGGGGCTAGTCAGGGACAGGGGCTAGTCAGGGACAGGGGTAAGTCAGGGGTTAGTCAGGGACAGGGGTTAGTCAGGGACAGGGGTTAGTCAGGGACAGGGGTTAGTCAGGGACAGGGGTTAGTCAGGGACAGGGGTTAGTCTGGGGTCAATCAGGGACAGGGGTTGGACAGGGACAGGGTTAGTCAGCGACAGAGTTAGTCAGAGGTTAGTCAAGGATAGGGCTTAGTCAGGAACTGGGATTAGTGTGGGATAGGGCTTAGTCAGGGACGGGTTAGTCAGGGATAGGGCTTAGTCAGGGACGGGTTAGTCAGGGATAGGGCTTAGTCAGGAACTGGGATTAGTGTGGGATAGGGCTTAGTCAGGAACTGGGATTAGTGTGGGATAGGGCTTAGTCAGGGACGGGTTAGTCAGGGATAGGGCTTAGTCAGGAACTGGTGTTTGACAGGGACAGGGGTTAGTTAGGGACAGGGGTTGGACAGGGGTTAGTCAGGGGGTAGTCAGGGACAAGGGTGAGTCAGGGATGGGTTAGTTAGTGATAGGGCTTAGTCATGGACAGGGGTTAGTCAGCGACAGCGGTTAGACAGGGGTTAGTCAGGGGCTAGTCAGGGACAAGGGTGAGTCAGGGATGGGTTAGTCAGGGATAGGGCTTAGTCATGGACAGGGGTTAGTCAGAGCTTAGTCATGGACAGGGGTTAGTCAGAGCTTAGTCAGGGACAGGGGTTAGTCAGGGACAGGGGTTAGTCAGGAACAGGGGTTAGTCAGGGACAGGGGTTAGTCAGGGACAGGGGTTAGTCAGGGACAGGGGTTAGACAGGGATAGGGGTTAGTCAGAGCTTAGTCAGGGACAGGGGTTAGTCAGGGACAGGGGTTAGTCAGGGACAGGGGTTAGTCAGGGACAGGGGTTAGACAGGGATAGGGGTTAGTCAGAGCTTAGTCAGGGACAGGGGTTAGTCAGGGACAGGGGTTAGTCAGGGACAGGGGTTAGTCAGGGACAGGGGTTAGTCAGGGACAGGGGTTAGTCAGGGACAGGGGTTAGACAGGGATAGGGGTTAGTCAGAGCTTAGTCAGGGACAGGGGTTAGTCAGGGACAGGGGTTAGTCAGGGACAGGGGTTAGTCAGGGACAGGGGTTAGTCAGGGACAGGGGTTAGTCAGGGACAGGGGTTAGTCAGGGACAGGGGTTAGTCAGAGCTTAGTCAGGGACAGGGGTTAGTCAGAGCTTAGTCAGGGACAGGGGTTAGTCAGGCACAGGGGTTAGTCAGGAACAGGGGTTAGTCAGGAACAGGGGTTAGTCAGGCACAGGGGTTAGTCAGGGACAGGGGTTAGTCAGGGACAGGGGTTAGTCAGGAACAGGGGTTAGTCAGGGACAGGGGTTAGTCAGGGACAGGGGTTAGTCAGGAACAGGGGTTAGTCAGAGCTTAGTCAGGGACAGGGGTTAGTCAGAGCTTAGTCAGGGACAGGGGTTAGTCAGGAACAGGGGTTAGTCAGGCACAGGGGTTATAATAATAAGCCATTTAGCAGACGCTTTTATCCAAAGCGACTTACAGTCATGCGTGCATACATTTTTTGTGTATGGGTGGTCCCGGGGATCGAACCCACTACCTTGGCGTTACAAGCGCCATGCTCTACCAGCGGAGCTACAGAGGACCACAGAGGACACAGAGTAGTCAGGGACAGGGGTAAGTCAGGGGTTAGTCAGGAACAGGGATTAGTCAGGGACAGGGATTGGTCAGGGACAGGGATTCACTAGGAAAAGATTCATCACTGAGGAGAGAGACATTGTTTTACTGTCTCACTAGGGAAAGGTTAATCACTGAGAAGAGAGACAGTAAAACAATGTCTCATTAGGAAAAGGTTAATCACTGAGGAGAGTGCATTAGGACACTATAAACCTAACCCAGTCACACTGCTGGGGCCCTCGTGTTGAGGGACAATGGTGTGAAATTAGGACACTATAAACCTAACCCAGTCACACTGCTGGGGCCCTCGTGTTGAGGGACAATGGTGTGAAATTAGGACACTATAAACCTAACCCAGTCACACTGCTGGGGCCCTCGTGTTGAGGGACAATGGTGTGAAATTAGGACACTATAAACCTAACCCAGTCACACTGCTGGGGCCCTCGTGTTGAGGGACAATGGTGTGAAATTAGGACACTATAAACCTAACCCAGTCACACTGCTGGGGCCCTCGTGTTGAGGGACAATGGTGTGAAATTAGGACACTATAAACCTAACCCAGTCACACTGCTGGGGCCCTCGTGTTGAGGGACAATGGTGTGAAATTAGGACACTATAAACCTAACCCAGTCACACTGCTGGGGCCCTCGTGTTGAGGGACAATGGTGTGAAATTAGGACACTATAAACCTAACCCAGTCACACTGCTGGGGCCCTCGTGTTGAGGGACAATGGTGTGAAATTAGGACACTATAAACCTAACCCAGTCACACTGCTGGGGCCCTCGTGTTGAGGGACAATGGTGTGAAATTAGGACACTATAAACCTAACCCAGTCACACTGCTGGGGCCCTCGTGTTGAGGGACAATGGTGTGAAATTAGGACACTATAAACCTAACCCAGTCACACTGCTGGGGCCCTCGTGTTGAGGGACAATGGTGTGAAATTAGGACACTATAAACCTAACCCAGTCACACTGCTGGGGCCCTCGTGTTGAGGGACAATGGTGTGAAATTAGGACACTATAAACCTAACCCAGTCACACTGCTGGGGCCCTCGTGTTGAGGGACAATGGTGTGAAATTAGGACATGTAGGCCAATGTGTGTGTTAGTTTGAGACAGAAACTCTCACTTTCACTCCCTCCCACTCTCTCTCTCCCCCTCTCTCCCTCCCTCCCCCTCTCTCACTTTCTCTCTGTGTATCTTGGTCTGTTGGATTAACTCAGGGGTGTCTTGGGTTAAGCTTTACCAATGGGATCAAAATGGAGACTTCTGTCTGTTACATAAGTGTTAGGGCAAGATGTCCTGAACATCTCTTACATAAGGGTTAGGGTATGATGTCCTGAACATCTCTTACATAAGGGTTAGGGTATGATGTCCTGAACATCTCTTACATAAGGGTTAGGGTATGATGTCCTGAACATCTCTTACATAAGGGTTAGGGTATGATGTCCTGAACATCTCTTACATAAGGGTTAGGGTATGATGTCCTGAACATCTGTTACATAAGGGTTAGGGTATGATGTCCTGAACATCTCTTACATAAGGGTTAGGGTATGATGTCCTGAACATCTCTTACATAAGGGTTAGGGTATGATGTCCTGAACATCTGAAGTCAGTCTACTGCATGAGACAGACTCAATACCATATAACCTCCATTCACCTGGCTCTAAAGACTATCAATGTTATTGCGTTTGTTAATTACATTTATATTTATGTCATTTAGCAGACGCTCTTATCCAGAGCCACTTACAAATTGGTGCATTCACCTTATAGCCAGTGGGATAACCACTTTACAATATATTTTGTTTTTTTCTTTGGGGTGGGGTAAGGGGGGGTAGAAGGATTACTTTATCCTATCCCAGGTATTCCTTAAAGAGGTGGGGTTTCAAGTGTCTCCGGAAGGTGGTGAGTGACTCCGCTGTCCTGGCGTTGTGAGGGAGCTTGTTCCACCATTGGGGTGCCAGAGCAGCGAACAGTTTTTACTGGGCTGAGCGGGAACTGTGCTTCCGCAGAGATAGGGGGGCCAGCAGGCCAGAGGTGGATGAACGCAATGCCCTCGTTTGGGTGTAGGGACTGATCAGAGCCTGAAGGTACGGAGGTGCCGTTCCCCTCACAGCTCCGTAGGCAAGCACCATGGTCTTGTAGCAGATGCGGGCTTCAACTGGAAGCCAGTGGAGTGTGCGGAGGAGGGGGGTGACGTGAGAGAACTTGGGAAGGTTGAACACCAGACGGGCTGCGGCATTCTGGATGAGTTGTAGGGGTTTAATGGCACAGGCAGGGAGCCCAGCCAACAGCGAGTTGCAGTAATCCAGACAGGAGATGACAAGTGCCTGGATTAGGACCTGTGCCGCTTCCTGTGTAAGTCAGGGTCGTACTCTCCGAATGTTGTAGAGCATGAACCTACAGGATCGGGTCACCGCCTTGATGTTAGCGGAGAACGACAGGGTGTTGTCCAGGGTCACGCCAAGGCTCTTTGCACTCTGGGAGGAGGACACAACGGAGTTGTCAACCGTGATGGCGAGATCATGGAACGGGCAGTCCTTCCCCGGGAGGAAGAGCAGCTCCGTCTTGCCAAGGTTCAGCTTGAGGTGGTGATCCGTCATCCACACTGATATGTCTGCCAGACATGCAGAGATGCGATTCGCCACCTGGTTATCAGAAGGGGGAAAGGAGAAGATTAGTTGTGGGTCGTCTGCGTAGCAATGATAGGAGAGGCCATGTGAGGATATGACAGAGCCAAGTGACTTGGTGTATAGCGAGAATAGGAGAGGGCCTAGAACTGAGCCCTGGGGGACACCAGTGGTGAGAGCACGTGGTGCGGAGACAGATTCTCGCCACGCAACTTGGTAGGAGCGACCTGTCAGGTAGGACGCAATCCAAGAGTGAGCCGCACCGGAGATGCCCAACTCGGAGAGGGTGGAGAGGAGGATCTGATGGTTCACAGTATCAAAGGCAGCAGATAGGTCTAGAAGGACAAGAGCAGAGGAGAGAGAGTTAGCTTTAGCAGTGCGGAGAGCCTCCATGACACAGAGAAGAGCAGTCTCAGTTGAATGACCAGTCTTGAAACCTGACTGGTTTGGATCAAGAAGGTCATTCTGAGAGAGATAGCAAGATAGTTGGCTAAAGACGGTGTGCTCAAGAGTTTTGGAGAGAAAAGAAAGAAGGGATACTGGTCTGTAGTTGTTGACATTGGAGGGATCGAGTGTAGGTTTTTTGAGAAGGGGTGCAACTCCTTAATCAACCAAAGATGGTCAAGGTTCCTAACAAACTGTACTCTTTAGGCACTAAACAAAATCAGGATATTTTGTAGGACACACAAAAGCAATGACCTTGACTGAGAAATGACAATACTTTTCAATGATTGCTCTCTGATTAAGAGACTGTTCCGGAGCGAGGCCGCTGTGAGAGAGTCGAACATGATTTTAATGAATAGATGGAGACAATCAAATCCAGACATTTTTAATTAGTTGTTGTTGGCCTGCTGAACGACGACGGTGTCACACTCCACTCTGACCTTCTCTGAACCTCTCTCTCCCTCTCTGTCTCTCTATCTGACTCTCTCTGACTCTCTCTCCCTCTCTCCCTCTCTGTCTCTCTTCTTCTGTCTCTCTCACTCCCTCTCTGACTCATCTGACTTTCTTTGACTCCCTCGCTGACTCTCTCTCTGACTCTCTCTGACTCCATCTGACTCTCTCTTTGACTCCCTCTCTCTCTCTCTGACTCTCTCTCTACTCCATCTGACTCACTCTGACTCCCTCTCTGACTCTCTCTCCCTCCCTGACTTTCTCTCTGACTCTCTCTGACCCTCCCTCTCACTCTCTCTCTCTCTCTCTCTCTCTCTCTCTCTCTCTCTCTCTCTCTCTCTCTCTCTCTCTCTCTCTCTCTCTCTCTCTCTCTCTCTCTCACTGACTCCCTCTGACTCTCTCCCTCTCTGACTCGCTCTCTCACTCTGACTCTGACTCTCTCTAACTCTCCCTCCCTCTCTGACTTGCTCTCTGTCTCTCTCTGACTCCCTCCATCTCTCTCTCACTCCCTCTCTGACTCTCTCTCTGACTGTTTCTCTCCCTCTCTGACTCTATCTGACTCCCTCTCTGACTCTCTCCCTCTCTGACTCTCTCTCATTGACTCCCTCTGGCTCTCTCTCCCTATCTGACTCTGACTCTATGTCTCTCTATGTCTCTCTCTGACTCTCTCTGACTCTCTCTCTCCCTCTGTCTCTCACTCCCTCTCCTGACTCTCTCGCTCACTCACTGATTCCCTCTGTCTCTCTCTCTCTGACTCATCTCTCTCTTACTCCCTCTCTGACTCCCTCTCTGACTCTCTCTTTGACTCTCTCTCTCCCTCTAACTCTCTCTCTGACTCTCTCCGACTCCATCTGACTCCCTCTCTGACTCTCTCTCTGACTCTCCCTGAACCTCCCTCTCTGTCTCTCTCTGACTCTCTCTTTCCCTCTGTCTCTCTCTCACTCCCTCTATGACTCTCTCTGACTCTCCCTGAACCTCCCTCTCTGTCTCTCTCTGACTCTCTCTTTCCCTCTGTCTCTCTCTCACTCCCTCTATGACTCTCTCCAACTCTCTCTGACTCCCTCTGACTCTCTCTCCCTCTCTGAAGAAACCTAGAGTGGAACCAGGCTCTGAGGGGTGGCCAGTCCCCTTCTGGCTGCCAGGTAGAGAGGAACCAGGCTCTGAGGGGTGGCCAGTCCCCTTCTGGCTGTACTGGGTAGAGAGGAACCAGGCTCTGAGGGGTGGCCAGTCCCCTTCTGGCTGCCGGGTAGAGAGGAACCAGGCTCTGAGGGGTGGCCAGTCCCCTTCTGGCTGTACTGGGTATAGAGGAACCAGGCTCTGAGGGGTGTCCAGTCCCCTTCTGGCTGTGCCGGGTATAGAGGAACCAGGCTCTGAGAGGTGGCCAGTCCCCTTCTGGCTGCCGGGTATAGAGGAACCAGGCTCTGAGAGGTGGCCAGTCCCCTTCTGGCTGCCGGGTAGAGTGGAACCAGGCTCTGAGAGGTGGCCAGTCCCCTTCTGGCTGCCGGGTAGAGAGGAACCAGGCTCTGAGGGGTGGCCAGTCCCCTTCTGGCTGCCGGGTAGAGTGGAACCAGGCTCTGAGGGGTGGCCAGTCCCCTTCTGGCTGCCAGGTAGAGAGGAACCAGGCTCTGAGGGGTGGCCAGTCCCCTTCTGGCTGCCGGGTAGAGAGGAACCAGGCTCTGAGGGGTGGCCAGTCCCCTTCTGGCTGCCGGGTGGAGATTATATCAGTACATGGCCATTAAGGCCAGATCTTTCTCCAAGATGTTCAAACATTCATGGATGACCAGCAGGGTCAGATAATAATGACAGTGGTTGTAGAGGGTGCAACAGGTCAGCACCTCAGAAGTAAATGTCACTTGGCTTTTCATAGCCGGGCATTTAGAGGTTGAAATAGCAGTTGCGGTAGAGAGAGAGAGAGTTGAAAACAGCAGGTCTGGGACAAGGTTCCACATCTGGTGAACAGGTCAGGGTTCCATAGCCGAAGGCAGAACAGTTGAAACTGGAGCAGCAGCACGACCAGGTGGACTGGAGTCATCAGGCCAGGTAGTCCTGAGGCATGGTCCTAGGGCTCAGAGAAATTAGAGGGAGCATACTTAAATTCACACAGGACACCGGATAAGACAGGAGAATTACACCAGATATAACACTGACCCTAGTCCCCCGGCACATAGACTATTGCAGCATAGATACTGGGGGCAGAGACGGGGGGGTCGGGGGACACTGTGGCCCCGTTCGACGATACCCCGGGACAGGGCCAACCAGGCAGGATATAACCCCACCCACTTTGCCAAAGCACTGCCCCCACACCACCAGAGGGATATCAACAGACAACCAACCTACTACCCTGAGACAAGGCTGGGTTTTGCCCACGAAGATCTCCTCCACTGCACGAACCATCCCCTTCTAAACCGTAACCATCCCCTTCTAACCCCTAACCATCCCCTTCTAAACTGTAACCATCCCCTTCTAAACCGTACCCATCCCCTTCTAACCCCTAACCATCCCCTTCTAACCCCTAACCATCCCCTTCTAAACTGTAACCATCCCCTTCTAACCCCAAACCATCCCCTTCTAAACCGTAACCATCCCCTTCTAACCCCTAACCATCCCCTTCTAACCCCTAACCATCCCCTTCTAACCCCTAACCATCCCCTTCTAACCCCTAACAATCCCCTTCTAACCCCTAACCATCCCATTCTAACCCCTAACCATCCCCTTCTAACCCCTAACCATCCGCTTCTAAACTGTAACCATCCCCTTCTAACCACTAACCATCCCCTTCTAACCCCTAACCATCCCCTTCTAACCCCTAACAATCCCCTTCTAACCCCTAACCATCCCATTCTAACCCCTAACCATCCCCTTCTAACCCCTAACCATCCCCTTCTAACCCCTAACCATCCCCTTCTAAACTGTAACCATCCCCTTCTAACCCCTAACCACCCCCTTCTAACCCCTAACCATCCCCTTCTAACCCCTAACCATCCCCTTCTGACCCCTAACCATCCCCTTCTAAACTGTAACCATCCCCTTCTAACCCCTAACCATCCCCTTCTAAACCCTAACCATCCCCTTCTAACCCCTAACCATCCCCTTCTAACCCCTAACCATCCGCTTGTAAACCCTAACCATCCCCTTCTAACCCCTAACCATCCCCTTCTAACCCCTAACCATCCCCTTCTAAACTGTAACCATCCCCTTCTAAACCCTAACCATCACCTTCTAACCCCTAACCATCCCCTTCTAACCCCTAACCATCCCCTTCTAACCCCTAACCATCCCCTTCTAACCCCTAACCATCCCCTTCTAAACTGTAACCATCCCCTTCTAACCCCTAACCATCCCCTTCTAAACCCTAACCATCCCCTTCTAACCCCTAACCATCCCCTTCTAACCCCTAACCATCCCCTTCTAAACTGTAACCATCCCCTTCTAACCCCTAACCATCCCCTTCTAACCCCTAACCATCCCCTTCTAACCCCTAACCACCCCCTTCTAACCCCTAACCATCCCCTTCTAACCCCTAACCATCCCCTTCTAACCCCTAACCATCCCCTTCTAAACTGTAACCATCCCCTTCTAACCCCTAACCATCCCCTTCTAACCCCTAACCATCCCATTCTAACCCCTAACCATCCCCTTCTAACCCCTAACCATCCCCTTCTAACCCCTAACCATCCGCTTCTAACCCCTAACCATCCCCTTCTAACCCCTAACCATCCCCTTCTAACCCCTAACCATCCCCTTCTAACCCCTAACCATCCCCTTCTAACCCCTAACCATCCCCTTCTAAACTGTAACCATCCCCTTCTAACCCCTAACCATCCCCTTCTAAACCCTAACCATCCCCTTCTAACCCCTAACCATCCCCTTCTAAACTGTAACCATCCCCTTCTAAACTGTAACCATCCCCTTCTAAACCCTAACCACCCCCTTCTAACCCCTAACCATCTCCTTCTAACCCCTAACCATCTCCTTCTAAGCCCTAACCATCCCCTTCTAACCCCTAACCATCCCCTTCTAAACTGTAACCATCCCCTTCTAAACTGTAACCATCCCCTTCTAACCCCTAACCATCCGCTTCTAACCCCTAACCATCCCCTTCTAACCCCTAACCATCCCCTTCTAACCCCTAACCATCCCCTTCTAAACTGTAACCATCCCCTTCTAAACTGTAACCATCCCCTTCTAACCCCTAACCATCCGCTTCTAACCCCTAACCATCCCCTTCTAACCCCTAACCATCCCCTTCTAAACCCTAACCTTCCCCTTCTAACCCCTAACCATCCCCTTCTAACCCCTAACCATCCCCTTCTAACCCCTAACCATCCCCTTCTAAACCGTAACCATCCCCTTCTAACCCCTAACCATCCCCTTCTAACCCCTAACCATCCCCTTCTAACCCCTAACCATCCCCTTCTAACCCCTAACCATCCCCTTCTAACCCCTAACCATCCCCTTCTAACCCCTAACCATCCCCTTCTAACCCCTAACCATCTCCTTCTAAACTGTAACCATCCCCTTCTAACCCCTAACCATCGCCTTCTAACCCCTAACCATCCCATTCTAACCCCTAACCATCCCCTTCTAACCCATAACCATCCCCTTCTAACCCCTAACCATCCGCTTCTAACCCCTAACCATCCCCCTTCTAACCCCTAACCATCCCCTTCTAACCCCTAACCATCCCCTTCTAACCCCTAACCATCCCCTTCTAACCCCTAACCATCCCCTTCTAAACTGTAACCATCCCCTTCTAACCCCTAACCATCCCCTTCTAAACCCTAACCATCCCCTTCTAACCCCTAACCATCCCCTTCTAAACTGTAACCATCCCCTTCTAAACTGTAACCATCCCCTTCTAAAACCTAACCACCCCCTTCTAACCCCTAACCATCTCCTTCTAACCCCTAACCATCTCCTTCTAACCCCTAACCATCCCCTTCTAACCCCTAACCATCCCCTTCTAAACTGTAACCATCCCCTTCTAAACTGAAACCATCCCCTTCTAACCCCTAACCATCCGCTTCTAACCCCTATCCATCCCCTTCTAACCCCTAACCATCCCCTTCTAACCCCTAACCATCCCCTTCTAAACTGTAACCATCCCCTTCTAAACTGTAACCATCCCCTCCTAACCACTAACCATCCGCTTCTAACCCCTAACCATCCCCTTCTAACCCCTAACCATCCCCTTCTAAACCCTAACCATCCCCTTCTAACCCCTAACCATCCCCTTCTAACCCCTAACCATCCCCTTCTAAACCGTAACCATCCCCTTCTAACCCCTAACCATCCCCTTCTAACCCCTAACCATCCCCTTCTAACCCCTAACCATCCCCTTCTAACCCCTAACCATCCCCTTCTAAACTGTAACCATCCCCTTCTAAACTGTAACCATCCCCTTCTAAACCCCTAACCATCCGCTTCTAACCCCTAACCATCCCCTTCTAACCCCTAAACATCCCCTTCTAAACCGTAACCATCCCCTTCTAACCCCTAACCATCCCCTTCTAACCCCTAACCATCCCCTTCTAACACCTAACCATCCCCTTCTAACCCCTAACCATCCCCTTCTAAACCCTAACCATCCCCTTCTAACCCCTAACCATCCCCTTCTAACCCATAACCATCCCCTTCTAACCCCTAACCATCCCCTTCTAAACCGTACCCATCCCCTTCTAACCCCTAACCATCCCCTTCTAACCCCTAACCATCCCCTTCTAACCCCTAACCATCCCCTTCTAACCCCTAACCATCACCTCCTAACCCCTATCCATCCCCTTCTAAACCGTACCCATCCCCTTCTAACCCCTAACCATCCCCTTCTAAACCCTAACCATCTCCTTCTAAACCCTAACCATCCCCTTCTAACCCCTAACCATCCCCTTCTAACCCCTAACCATCCCCTCCTAACCCCTAACCATCCCCTTCTAACCCCTAACCATCCCCTTCTAACTCCTAACCATCCCCTTCTAACCCCTAACCATCCCCTTCTAACCCCTAACCACCCCCTTCTAACCCCTAACCATCCCCTTCTAAACCGTAACCATCCCCTACTAACCCCTAACCATCCCCTTCTAAACTGTAACCATCCCCTTCTGACCCCTAACCATCCCCTTCTAAACTGTAACCATCCCCTTCTGACCCCTAACCATCCCCTTCTAAACTGTAACCATCCCCTTCTGACCCCTAACCATCCCCTTCTAACCCCTAACCATCCCCTTCTAACCCCTAACCATCCCCTTCTGACCCCTAACCACCCCCTTCTAACCCCTAACCATCCCCTTCTAACCCCTAACCATCCCCTTCTAACCCCTAACCATCCCCTTCTAACCCCTAACCATCCCCTTCTAACCCCTAACCATCCCCTTCTAACCCCTAACCATCCCCATCTAAACCTTACCCATCCCCTTCTAACCCCTAACCATCCCCTTCTAAACCCTAACCATCCCCTTCTAACCCCTAACCATCCCCTTCTAAACTGTAACCATCCCCTTCTAAACTGTAACCATCCCCTTCTAAACCCTAACCACCCCCTTCTAACCCCTAACCATCTCCTTCTAACCCCTAACCATCTCCTTCTAACCCCTAACCATCCCCTTCTAACCCCTAACCATCCCCTTCTAAACTGTAACCATCCCCTTCTAAACTGTAACCATCCCCTTCTAACCCCTAACCATCCGCTTCTAACCCCTAACCATCCCCTTCTAACCCCTAACCATCCCCTTCTAACCCCTAACCATCCCCCTTCTAAACTTTAACCATCCCCTTCTAAACTGTAACCATCCCCTCCTAACCACTAACCATCCGCTTCTAACCCCTAACCATCCCCTTCTAACCCCTAACCATCCCCTTCTAAACCCTAACCATCCCCTTCTAACCCCTAACCATCCCCTTCTAACCCCTAACCATCCCCTTCTAAACCGTAACCATCCCCTTCTAACCCCTAACCATCCCCTTCTAACCCCTAACCATCCCCTTCTAACCCCTAACCATCCCCTTCTAACCCCTAACCATCCCCTTCTAAACTGTAACCATCCCCTTCTAAACTGTAACCATCCCCTTCTAAACCCCTAACCATCCGCTTCTAACCCCTAACCATCCCCTTCTAACCCCTAAACATCCACTTCTAAACCGTAACCATCCCCTTCTAACCCCTAACCATCCCCTTCTAACCCCTAACCATCCCCTTCTAACCCATAACCATCCCCTTCTAACCCCTAACCATCCCCTTCTAAACCGTACCCATCCCCTTCTAACCCCTAACCATCCCCTTCTAACCCCTAACCATCCCCTTCTAACCCCTAACCATCCCCTTCTAACCCCTAACCATCACCTCCTAACCCCTATCCATCCCCTTCTAAACCGTACCCATCCCCTTCTAACCCCTAACCATCCCCTTCTAAACCCTAACCATCTCCTTCTAAACCCTAACCATCCCCTTCTAACCCCTAACCATCCCCTTCTAACCCCTAACCATCCCCTCCTAACCCCTAACCATCCCCTTCTAACCCCTAACCATCCCCTTCTAACTCCTAACCATCCCCTTCTAACACCTAACCATCCCCTTCTAACCCCTAACCACCCCCTTCTAACCCCTAACCATCCCCTTCTAAACCGTAACCATCCCCTACTAACCCCTAACCATCCCCTTCTAAACTGTAACCATCCCCTTCTGACCCCTAACCATCCCCTTCTAAACTGTAACCAACCCCTTCTGACCCCTAACCATCCCCTTCTAAACTGTAACCATCCCCTTCTGACCCCTAACCATCCCCTTCTAACCCCTAACCATCCCCTTCTAACCCCTAACCATCCCCTTCTGACCCCTAACCACCCCCTTCTAACCCCTAACCATCCCCTTCTAACCCCTAACCATCCCCTTCTAACCCCTAACCATCCCCTTCTAACCCCTAACCATCCCCATCTAAACCTTACCCATCCCCTTCTAACCCCTAACCATCCCCTTCTAAACCCTAACCATCCCCTTCTAACCCCTAACCATCCCCTTCTAAACTGCAACCATCCCCTTCTAACCCCTAACCATCCCCTTCTAACCCCTAACCACCCCCTTCTAACCCCTAACCATCCCCTTCTAACCCCTAACCATCCCCTTCTAACCCCTAACCATCCCCTTCTAACCCCTAACCATCCCCTTCTGACCCCTAACCACCCCCTTCTAAACCGTACCCATCCCCTTCTAAACCGTACCCATCCCCTTCTAACCCCAAACCATCCCCTTCTAACCCCTAACCATCCCCTTCTAACCCCTAACCATCCCCTTCTAACCCCTAACCATCCCCTTCTAACCCCTAACCAACCCATTCTAACCCCTAACCATCCCCTTCTAACCCCTAACCATCCCCTTCTAACCCCTAACCATCCCCTTCTAACCCCTAACCATCCCCTTCTAACCCCTAACCACCCCCTTCTGACCCCTAACCATCCCCTTCTAACCCCTAACCATCTCCTTCTAACCCCTAACCATCCCCTTCTGACCCCTAACCACCCCCTTCTGACCCCTAACCATCCCCTTCTAACCCCTAACCATCCCCTTCTAACCCCTAACCATCCCCTTCTAACCCCTAACCATCCCCTTCTAAACCCTAACCATCCCCTTCTAAACCCTAACCATCCCCTTCTGACCCCTAACCATCCCCTTCTAACCCCTAACCATCCCCTTCTAACCCCTAACCAGCCCCTTCTAACCCCTAACCATCCCCTTCTAACCCCTAACCATCCCCTTCTGACCCCTAACCATCCCCTTCTGACCCCTAACCAACCCCTTCTAACCCCTAACCATCCCCTTCTAACCCCTAACCATCCCCTTCTAACCCCTAACCATCCCCTTCTAACCCCTAACCATCCCCTTCTAACCCCTAACCATCTCCTTCTAACCCCTAACCATCCCCTTCTAACCCCTATCCACCCCCTTCTAACCCCTAACCATCCCCTTCTGACCCCTAACCATCCCCTTCTAACCCCTAACCATCCCCTTCTAACCCCTAACCACCCCCTTCTAACCCCTAACCATCCCCTTCTAACCCCTAACCATCCCCTTCTAACCCCTAACCACCCCCTTCTGACCCCTAACCACCCCCTTCTGACCCCTAACCATCCCCTTCTAACCCCTAACCATCCCCTTCTAACACCTAACCATCCCCTTCTAACCCCTAACCACCCCCTTCTAACCCCTAACCATCCCCTTCTGACCCCTAACCATCCCCTTCTAACCCCTAACCATCCCCTTCTAACCCCTAACCATCCCCTTCTAACCCCGAACCATCCCCTTCTAACCCCTAACCACCCCCTTCTGACCCCTAACCACCCCCTTCTGACCCCTAACCATCCCCTTCTAACCCCTAACCATCCCCTTCTAACCCCTAACCATCCCCTTCTAACCCCTAACCATCCCCTTCTAACCCCAAACCATCCCCTTCTAACCCCTAACCATCCCCTTCTAACCCCAAACCATCCCCTTCTAAACCGTACCCATCCCCTTCTAACCCCTAACCATCCCCTTCTAACCCCTAACCATCCCCTTCTAACCCCTAACCATCCCCTTCTAACCCCTAACCATCCCCTTCTAACCCCTAACCATCCCCTTCCAACCCCTAACCATCCCCTTCTAACCCCTAACCACCCCCATCTAACCCCTAACCATCCCCTTCTGACCCCTAACCATCCCCTTCTAACCCCTAACCATCCCCTTCTAACCCCTAACCATCCCCTTCTAACCCCTAACCATCCCCTTCTAAACTGTAACCATCCCCTTCTGACCCCTAACCATCCCCTTCTAAACTGTAACCATCCCCTTCTGACCCCTAACCATCCCCTTCTAAACTGTAACATTCCCCTTCTGACCCCTAACCATCCCCTTCTAACCCCTAACCATCCCCTTCTAACCCCTAACCATCCCCTTCTAACCCCTAACCATCCCCTTCTGACCCCTAACCATCCCCTTCTGACCCCTAACCACCCCCTTCTAACCCCTAACCATCCCCTTCTAACCCCTAACCATCCACTTCTAACCCCTAACCATCCCCTTCTAACCCCTAACCACCCCCTTCTAACCCCTAACCATCCCCTTCTAACCCCTAACCATCCCCTTCTAACCCCTAACCATCCCCTTCTAAACCGTACCCATCCCCTTCTAACCCCTAACCATCCCCTTCTAACCCCTAACCATCCCCTTCTAACCCCTAACCATCCCCTTCTAAACTGTAACCATCCCCTTCTAACCCCTAACCATCCCCTTCTAACCCCTAACCACCCCCTTCTAACCCCTAACCATCCCCTTCTAACCCCTAACCATCCCCTTCTAACCCCTAACCATCCCCTTCTAACCCCTAACCATCCCCTTCTAACCCCTAACCATCTCCTTCTAACCCCTAACCATCCCCTTCTAACCCCTATCCATCCCCTTCTAACCCCTAACCATCCCCTTCTGACCCCTAACCAACCCCTTCTAACCCCTAACCATCCCCTTCTAACCCCTAACCATCCCCTTCTAACCCCTAACCATCCCCTTCTAACCCCTAACCATCCCCCTTCTAACCCCTAACCATCCCCTTCTAACCCCTAACCATCCCCTTCTAACCCCTAACCACCCCCTTCTAACCCCTAACCATCCCCTTCTGACCCCTAACCATCCCCTTCTAACCCCTAACCATCCCCTTCTAACCCCTAACCATCCCCTTCTAACCCCTAACCATCCCCTTCTAACCCCTAACCATCCCCTTCTAACCCCTAACCACCCCCTTCTGACCCCTAACCACCCCCTTCTGACCCCTAACCATCCCCTTCTAACCCCTAACCATCCCCTTCTAACCCCTAACCATCCCCTTCTAACCCCTAACCATCCCCTTCTAACCCCTAAACATCCCCTTCTAACCCCTAACCATCCCCTTCTAACCCCTAACCATCCCCTTCTAACCCCTAACCACCCCCTTCTAACCCCTAACCATCCCCTTCTAACCCCTAACCATCCCCTTCTAACCCCTAACCACCCCCTTCTGACCCCTAACCATCCCCTTCTAACCCCTAACCATCCCCTTCTAACCCCTAACCATCCCCTTCTAACCCCTAACCATCCCCTTCTAACCCCTAACCATCCCCTTCTGACCCCTAACCATCCCCTTCTAAACTGTAACCATCCCCTTCTGACCCCTAACCATCCCCTTCTAAACTGTAACCATCCCCTTCTGACCCCTAACCATCCCCTTCTAACCCCTAACCATCCCCTTCTAACCCCTAACCATCCCCTTCTGACCCCTAACCACCCCCTTCTAACCCCTAACCATCCCCTTCTAACCCCTAACCATCCCCTTCTAACCCCTAACCACCCCCTTCTAACCCCTAACCATCGCCTTCTAAGCCCTAACCATCCCCTTCTAACCCCTAACCATCCCCTTCTAACCCCTAACCACCCCCTTCTAACCCCTAACCATCCCCTTCTAACCCCTAACCATCCCCTTCTAACCCCTAACCATCCCCTTCTAACCCCTAACCATCCCCTTCTAACCCCTAACCATCCCCTTCTAAACTGTAACCATCCCCTTCTAACCCCTAACCATCCCCTTCTAACCCCTAACCATCCCCTTCTAAACCGTAACCATCCCCTTCTAACCCCTAACCATCCCCTTCTAAACTGTAACCATCCCCTTCTAACCCCTAACCATCCCCTTCTAACCCCTAACCATCCCCTTCTAACCCCTAACCATCCCCTTCTAACCCCTAACCATCCCCTTCTAACCCCTAAACATCCCCTTCTAACCCCTAACCATCCCCTTCTAACCCCAAACCATCCCCTTCTAAACCGTACCCATCCCCTTCTAACCCCTAACCATCCCCTTCTAACCCCTAACCATCCCCTTCTAACCCCTAACCATCCCCTTCTAACCCCTAACCATCCCCTTCTAACCCCTAACCATCCCCTTCTAACCCCTAACCACCCCCTTCTAACCCCTAACCATCCCCTTCTGACCCCTAACCATCCCCTTCTAACCCCTAACCATCCACTTCTAACCCCTAACCATCCCCTTCTAACCCCTAACCATCCCCTTCTAACCCCTAACCATCCCCTTCTAACCCCTAACCACCCCCTTCTAACCCCTAACCACCCCCTTCTAAACTGTAACCAGCCCCTTCTGACCCCTAACCATCCCCTTCTAAACTGTAACCATCCCCTTCTGACCCCTAACCATCCCCTTCTAAACTGTAACCATCCCCTTCTGACCCCTAACCATCCCCTTCTAACCCCTAACCATCCCCTTCTAACCCCTAACCATCCCCTTCTAACCCCTATCCATCCCCTTCTAACCCCTAACCATCCCCTTCTAACCCCTAACCACCCCCTTCTAACCCCTAACCATCCCCTTCTAACCCCTAACCATCCCCTTCTAACCCCTAACCACCCCCTTCTAACCCCTAACCATCCCCTTCTAACCCCTAACCATCCCCTTCTAACCCCTAACCATCCCCTTCTAACCCCTAACCATCCCCTTCTAACCCCTAACCATCCCCTTCTAACCCCTAACCATCCCCTTCTAACCCCTAACCATCCCCTTCTAAACTGTAACCATCCCCTTCTAACCCCTAACCATCCCCTTCTAACCCCTAACCATCCCCTTCTAAACCATAACCATCCCCTTCTAACCCCTAACCATCCCCTTCTAAACTGTAACCATCCCCTTCTAACCCCTAACCATCCCCTTCTAACCCCTAACCATCCCCTTCTGACCCCTAACCATCCCCTTCTAACCCCTAACCATCCCCTTCTAACCCCTAACCATCCCCTTCTGACCCCTAACCATCCCCTTCTAACCCCTAACCATCCCCTTCTAACCCCTAACCATCCCCTTCTAACCCTAACCATCCCCTTCTAACCCCTAACCATCCCCTTCTAAACTGTAACCATCCCCTTCTAACCCCTAACCATCCCCTTCTAACCCCTAACCATCCCCTTCTAACCCCTAACCATCCCCTTCTAACCCCTAACCATCCCCTTCTAACCCCAAACCATCCCCTTCCAACCCCTAACCATCCCCTTCTAACCCCTAACCATCCCCTTCTAACCCCTAACCATCTCCTTCTAACCCCTAACCATCCCCTTCTGACCCCTAACCATCCCCTTCTAACCCCTAACCATCCCCTTCTAAACCCTAACCATCCCCTTCTAAACCGTAACCATCCCCTTCTAACCCCTAACCATCCCCTTCTAACCCCTAACCATCCCCTTCTAAAGCGTAACCATCCCCTTCTAACCCCTAACCATCCCCTTCTAACCCCTAACCATCCCCTTCTAACCCCTAACCATCCCCTTCTAACCCCTAACCATCCCCTTCTAAACCGTACCCATCCCCTTCTAAACCCTAACCATCCCCTTCTAACCCCTAACCACCCCCTTCTAACCCCTAACCATCCGCTTCTAAACTGTAACCATCCCCTTCTGACCCCTAACCACCCCCTTCTAACCCCTAACCATCCCCTTCTAACCCCTAACCATCCCCTTCTAACCCCTAACCATCCCCTTCTAACCCCTAACCACCCCCTTCTAACCCCTAACCATCCCCTTCTAACCCCTAACCATCCCCTTCTAACCCCTAACCATCCCCTTCTAACCCCTAACCACCCCCTTCTAACCCCTAACCATCCCCTTCTAACCCCTAACCATCCCCTTCTAACCCCTAACCATCCCCTTCTAACCCCTAACCATCCCCTTCTAACCCCTAACCATCCCCTTCTAACCCCTAACCACCCCCTTCTAACCCCTAACCATCCCCTTCTGACCCCTAACCATCCCCTTCTAACCCCTAACCATCCACTTCTAACCCCTAACCATCCCCTTCTAACCCCTAACCATCCCCTTCTAACCCCTAACCATCCCCTTCTAACCCCTAACCACCCCCTTCTAACCCCTAACCACCCCCTTCTAAACTGTAACCATCCCCTTCTGACCCCTAACCATCCCCTTCTAAACTGTAACCATCCCCTTCTGACCCCTAACCATCCCCTTCTAAACTGTAACCATCCCCTTCTGACCCCTAACCATCCCCTTCTAACCCCTAACCATCCCCTTCTAACCCCTAACCATCCCCTTCTTACCCCTATCCATCCCCTTCTAACCCCTAACCATCCCCTTCTAACCCCTAACCACCCCCTTCTAACCCCTAACCATCCCCTTCTAACCCCTAACCATCCCCTTCTAACCCCTAACCACCCCCTTCTAACCCCTAACCATCCCCTTCTAACCCCTAACCATCCCCTTCTAACCCCTAACCATCCCCTTCTAACCCCTAACCATCCCCTTCTAACCCCTAACCATCCCCTTCTAACCCCTAACCATCCCCTTCTAACCCCTAACCATCCTCTTCTAACCCCTAACCATCCCCTTCTAACCCCTAACCATCCCCTTCTAACCCCTAACCATCCCCTTCTAAACTGTAACCATCCCCTTCTAACCCCTAACCATCCCCTTCTAACCCCTAACCATCCCCTTCTAAACCGTAACCATCCCCTTCTAACCCCTAACCATCCCCTTCTAAACTGTAACCATCCCCTTCTAACCCCTAACCATCCCCTTCTAACCCCTAACCATCCCCTTCTGACCCCTAACCACCCCCTTCTGACCCCTAACCATCCCCTTCTAACCCCTAACCATCCCCTTCTAACCCCTAACCATCCCCTTCTAACCCTAACCATCCCCTTCTAACCCCTAACCATCCCCTTCTAAACTGTAACCATCCCCTTCTAACCCCTAACCATCCCCTTCTAACCCCTAACCATCCCCTTCTAACCCCTAACC
The DNA here is from genome assembly GCF_964263955.1 of Coregonus lavaretus. Lineage (NCBI taxonomy): Eukaryota > Metazoa > Chordata > Actinopteri > Salmoniformes > Salmonidae > Coregonus > Coregonus lavaretus. The sequence goes on along the minus strand of NW_028163908.1, from coordinate 3,430 downwards.
ATCCCCTTCTAACCCCTAACCATCCCCTTCTAACCCCAAACCATCCCCTTCCAACCCCTAACCATCCCCTTCTAACCCCTAACCATCCCCTTCTAACCCCTAACCATCTCCTTCTAACCCCTAACCATCCCCTTCTGACCCCTAACCATCCCCTTCTAACCCCTAACCATCCCCTTCTAAACCCTAACCATCCCCTTCTAAACCGTAACCATCCCCTTCTAACCCCTAACCATCCCCTTCTAACCCCTAACCATCCCCTTCTAAAGCGTAACCATCCCCTTCTAACCCCTAACCATCCCCTTCTAACCCCTAACCATCCCCTTCTAACCCCTAACCATCCCCTTCTAACCCCTAACCATCCCCTTCTAAACCGTACCCATCCCCTTCTAAACCCTAACCATCCCCTTCTAACCCCTAACCACCCCCTTCTAACCCCTAACCATCCGCTTCTAAACTGTAACCATCCCCTTCTGACCCCTAACCACCCCCTTCTAACCCCTAACCATCCCCTTCTAACCCCTAACCATCCCCTTCTAACCCCTAACCATCCCCTTCTAACCCCTAACCACCCCCTTCTAACCCCTAACCATCCCCTTCTAACCCCTAACCATCCCCTTCTAACCCCTAACCATCCCCTTCTAACCCCTAACCACCCCCTTCTAACCCCTAACCATCCCCTTCTAACCCCTAACCATCCCCTTCTAACCCCTAACCATCCCCTTCTAACCCCTAACCATCCCCTTCTAACCCCTAACCATCCCCTTCTAACCCCTAACCATCCCCTTCTAACCCCTAACCATCCCCTTCTAAACTGTAACCATCCCCTTCTAACCCCTAACCATCCCCTTCTAACCCCTAACCATCCCCTTCTAAACCGTAACCATCCCCTTCTAACCCCTAACCATCCACTTCTAAACTGTAACCATCCCCTTCTAACCCATAACCATCCCCTTCTAACCCCTAACATCCCCTTCTGACCCCTAACCACCCCCTTCTGACCCCTAACCATCCCCTTCTAACCCCTAACCATCCCCTTCTAACCCCTAACCATCCCCTTCTAACCCTAACCATCCCCTTCTAACCCCTAACCATCCCCTTCTAAACTGTAACCATCCCCTTCTAACCCCTAACCATCCCCTTCTAACCCCTAACCATCCCCTTCTAACCCCTAACCATCCCCTTCTAACCCCTAACCATCCCCTTCTAACCCCTAACCATCCCCTTCTAACCCCTAACCATCCCCTTCTAACCCCTAACCATCCCCTTCTAACCCTAACCATCCCCTTCTAACCCCTAATCATCCCCTTCTGACCCCTAACCATCCCCTTCTAACCCCTAACCATCCCCTTCTGACCCCTAACCATCCCCTTCTAACCCCTAACCATCCCCTTCTAACCCCTAACCATCCCCTTCTAAACTGTAACCATCCCCTTCTAACCCCTAACCATCCCCTTCTAACCCCTAACCATCCCCTTCTAAACCGTACCCATCCCCTTCTAACCCCTAACCATCCCCTTCTGACCCCTCCTATATACAGTAACTTAACCCTGGTCCCTCCTATCTACAGTAACTTAACCCTGGTCCCTCCTATCTACAGTAACTTAACCCTGGTCCTTCCTATCTACAGTAACTTAACCCTGGTCCCTCCTATCTACAGTAACTTAACCCTGGTCCCTCCTATCTACAGTATCTAGTCCCTGATCCGGTGTCCTGTGTCTTTACCTAGAGCCTAGGTGTCTTTATAAATATCACCTAAGTCTTCCCTGAGTCCCTGGGGAATCAAGGATGAGGACAAGGGATCATCTATGATGTCACAGCACGAACAGAGCCGGTGGTTCTGGGCCAAGGTGACAGTCAGTCAGTCAGTCAGTCAGTCAGTCAGTCAGTCAGTCAGTCAGTCAGTCAGTCAGTCAGTCAGTCAGTCAGTCAGTCAGTCAGTCAGTCAGTCAGTCAGTCAGTCAGTCAGTCAGTCAGTCAGTCAGTCAGACAGACAGACAGACAGACAGACAGACAGACAGACAGACAGACAGACAGACAGACAGACAGACAGACAGACAGACAGACAGACAGACAGACAGACAGACAGACAGACAGACAGACAGACAGACAGACAGACAGACAGACAGACAGACAGACAGACAGACAGACAGACAGACAGACAGACAGACAGACAGACAGACAGACAGACAGACAGAGAGAGAGAGAGAGAGAGAGAGAGAGAGAGAGAGAGAGAGAGAGAGAGACAATTTATTTATTTATTTTATCAGTCATATACACAGTGCTTAATTTGTAATTCGGGAGGTGAATGACCAAAAAGTGAGCACTAGAGGGGGGTGACCTGGGGAGTTCTGAGGTACCGGAACGCATGACAAAAAAAAACACACCTTTATAAAAAGCATGACATGCATATCATCGCATTTGCGTAGAGGCACTTACAGAAGTTTTACACATAGGGAACATTTTTAGTAGCCTACGTTCCGGGACAAATTTGGCTTTATATAAACACATTTCATGCTATTCTACATGACTGGAGACTTTGGCAGAATCTTTTTTAATACTGTACAAATGATCGAAATGACAGGCTACTTTGACACTGACAAACTGAGATCAATGAAAACGACCTTGTCTTCAATCAATCAATAGCCTAGACCTACAGTGGCTTGCGAAAGTATTCACCCCCCTTGGCATTTCTCCTATTTTGTTGCCTTACAACCTGGAATTAAAATTGATTTTTTTGAGGGTTTGCATCATTTGATTTACACAACATGCCTACCACTTTGAAGAGACAGCCTATAGGGAGGAGGTCAGAGACCTGGCCGTGTGGTGCCAGGATAACAACCTCTCCCTCAACGTGATCAAGACAAAGGAGATGATCGTGGACTACAGGAAAAAGAAGAGGGCCGAGCACGCCCCCATTCTCATCGATGGGGCTGTAGTGGAGCAGGTTGAGAGCTTCAAGTTCCTTGGTGTCCACATCACCAACAAACTAACATGGTCCAAGCACACCAAGACAGTCGTGAAGAGGGCACAACAAAACCTATTACCCCTCAGGAGACTGAAAAGATTTGGCATGGGTCCTCAGATCCTCAAAAGGTTATACAGCTGCTCCATCGAGAGCATCCTGACTGGTTGCATCACTGCCTGGTATGGCAACTGCTCGGCCTCCGACCGCAAGGCACTACAGAGGGTAGTGCGTACGGCCCAGTACGTCACTGGAGCCAAGCTTCCTGCCATCCAGGACCTCTATACCAGGCGGTGTCAGAGGAAGGGCCTGAAAATTGTCAAAGACTCCAGTCACCCTAGTCAATGACTGTTCTCTCTGCTACCGCACGGCAAGCGGTACCGGAGTGCCAAGTCTAGGTCCAAGAGGCTTCTAAACAGCTTCTACCCCCAAGCCATAAGACTCCTGGACATCTAATCAAATGTCTAC